>NW_025534317.1:0-190000 GCF_020615455.1 Coregonus clupeaformis
ACGCATCACTCCAGGTATCGAACACCCACACTTGTTCAGAGCCCTCTGTTGCGGACTGTACCCTACCTATCCACTTTCCCCGATCACATGGTAGTTCCCCAGTGTAAGGCGCTAGTCGATTCAGGCGCAGCTGGGAACATTATGGATAGGGCATTCGCACGCCCGTCAAGTCATTTCATTGGTTCCCCTCTTCATCCACGTCCCTCAGAGCACTGATAGTCGACCATTAGGTCCGGATTTGTTATGGAAGTACTATACCAGTCACCATGATCACCCAGGAGAATCATTTTGAGCAGGTGATTTTTTCGATTATTGAATCTCTGCTTTACCTGTGGTATTAGGTATCCCTTGGTTAGCACTCCACAACCCCACCTTCTCATGGCCGCAGAGGGCTCTCACCGGGGGTGATGCGTGAGTGTCAGAGTAGGTGTCTAGATGTTTCCGTTGGTGCAACCACGGTGGAAAGTCCAGATAGTACCTCCACCGTGCGCATTCCCCCGAATACTGTGATCTGGCGCAAGCGTTCTCTAAAACGCAGGCGACTAAGTTACCACCCTCACCGGGCGGGGGAGGTGCGCGATAAACTCAGGGTAGACGCTGTACCTCCCAGGAGTCATATATACCCCGTCACAGGCGGAAACTGTGGCTATTGAGACCTATGTCACGAGTCCCTGCGTCAGGGGTATATCGTCCTCCACTTCACCCGCCTCCTCAAGTTTCTTCTTTGTGAAGATGAAGGGACGGAGGTCTGCGCCCGTGCATTGATTACTCGACCACTGAATAGGGAGACCACGGGACATTATGAATACATGGTGATGCCCTATGATGCCCTATGGTTTGATGAATGCTCCCTCAGTTTTCCAGTCCTTTGTGAACGAGGTGTTTCGGGACATGCTTTGGTCGCGGTGTAGTGGTCTACATTGATGACATCCTGGTGCATTCCGCTACTCGCACTGAGTATGTGTCCCTTGTTAGCAAGGGGTGCTGGCCCCCAGACTGTTGGAGAATGACCTTTATGCTAAGGCAGAGAAGTGTATGTTTTTTCCAGCAGTCCATCTCCTTCCTTGGAAAGCTCAGGGGTGGAGATGAAGGGAGATTCCATTTCAGCCGTGCGTAATTGGCCGACTCAAACACGGTTAGGAGGTGCAGCGACTCCTTGGCTTTGTCAACTACTATCGAAGATTTATCCAGGGCTTTGGCAAGGTCGCAGGTCCCATCACAATACTGTTGAAGGGTGGGCCGTCCCCGGCTCTGCTGGTCTGCTGAGGCGGATCTGGCCTTCAGGAGACTGCGGGTCTGTTCACCTCAGCTCCGGTACTGGCCCACGTCCGGGTAGGGATGGGTGCTGTCCTATCCCAATGCTCGGGCACGCCACCCAAGCTCCGCCCCTGTGCCTTCTTCTCTCGACGAAACTCAGCCCGGCGGAACAGAACTGCGACGTTGGTGATCGGGAGCTATTGGCTGTTGTCCGAGCTTTGACCGTGTGGAGGCATTGGATCAAGAGGCGAAACACCCTTTCTCGTCTGGACGGACCACCGTAAGTGGTACATCCGGGCAGTGAGGAGGCTGAATCCTCGCCAGGCCAGGTGGGCCTTATTCTTCACCCGGTTTGATTTTACATTGTCATACATTCCGGGTACAAAGAACGTGAAGGCAGACGCACTGTCCAGGCTGTTTGACACAGAGGAGAGGCCCAGAGACAACACCCCCCATACTCCCGGCCTCCTGCGTTGTGGTGTCCGGTAGTATGGGCGATGGGACGCGGATATAGAGCAGGCATTACGCACAGATCCATCTCCACCGCAGTGTCCAGCTGGGCTGCAGTACGTGTCTGCTCTTTTCCGTGATCGTCTGATCTTCTGGGCACACACGTCACCCTCCTCTGGTCACCCAGGTATCGGTCGTACAGTGTGCTGCCTGAGCAGAAAGTACTGGTGGCCTATCTTGGCTAAGGACGTGAGGGTGTATGTCTCCTCCTGCTCGTGTGCGCCCAGAGTAAGGCACCTAGGCACCTCCCAGCGGGTAAGCTACAACCGTTACCAGTTCCACAACGACCATGGTCTCACCTTAGCATTGATTTTCTGACTGGTCTTCCCCTCTCCCAAGGTAACACCACCATCCTGTTCGTTGTGGACCGCTTCTCAAAGTCCTGCCACCTCCTTCCTCTGCCCGGTCTCCCCACGGCCCTGCAGACTGCGGAGGCCCTGTTAACTCACGTCTTCCGGCACTACTACGGGGTACCAGAGGATATAGTGTCTGACCGAGGTCCCCAGTTCACTCCAAGGTCTGGAAGGCGTTCATGGAACGTCTGGGGGTCTCGGTCAGCCTGACCTCTGGGTCCCACCCCGAGAGTAATGGGCAGGTGGAACGGGTAAATCAGGACGTGGGTAGGTTCCTGCGGTCCTACTGCCAGACGGGCCGGGGAGTGGTCGGTGTTCTTGCCATAGGCAGAATATGCCCAGAACTCTCTCCGCCACTCCTCCACTAACCTGGACGCCTTTCCAGTGTGTTCTAGGTTACCAACCGGTTCTGGCACCGTGGCACCAGAGCCAGACCGAGGCTCCTGCGGTGGGGATGACTGGTTTCGGCGTGCGGAGGAGACGTGGGATGCTGCCCACGTTCACCTCCAGCGCGCCGTCGCGTCGTCAGAAGGCCAACGCTGACCGTGTTTCGGTCGTTGTCATGCTGGAAGACCCAGCCACAACCCATCTTTCAATGCTCTTACTGAGGGAAGGAGGTTGTTGGTAAATCTCGCGATACATGGCCCCATCCATCCTCCACTCAATACGGTGCAGTCGTCCTGTCCCTTTTGCAGAAAAAACATCCCCAAAGAATGATGTTTCCAACTCCATGCTTCACGGTTGGGATGGTGTTCTTGGGGTTGTACTCATCCTCCTTCTTCCTCCAAACACACAGAGTGGAGTTTAGACCAAAAGCTCTATTTTTGTCTCATCAGACCACATGACCTTCTCCCATTCCTTCTCTGGATCATCCAGATGGTCATTGGCAAACTTCAGATGGGCCTGGACATGCGCTGGCTTGAGCAGGGGGGACCTTGCGTGCGCTGCAGGATTTTAATCCATGACGGAGTAGTGTGTTACTAATGGTTTTCTTTGAGACTGTGGTCCCAGCTCTCTTCAGGTCATTGACCAGGTCCTGCCGTGTAGTTCTGGGCTGATCCCTCACCTTCCTCATGATCATTGATGCCCCACGAGGTGAGATCTTGCATGGAGCCCCCAGACCGAGGGTGATTGACCGTCATCTTGAATTTCTTCCATTTTCCAATAATTGCACCAACAGCTGTTGCCTTCTCACCAAGCTGCTTGCCTATTGTCCTGTAGCCCATCCCAGCCTTGTGCAGGTCTACAATTTTATCCCTGATGTCCTTACACAGCTCTCTGGTCTTGGCCATTGTGGAGAGGTTGGAGTCTGTTTGATTGAGTGTGTGGACAGGTGTCTTTTATACAGGTAACGAGTTCAATCAGGTGCAGTTAATACAGGTAATGAGTGGAGAACAGGAGGGCTTCTTAAAGAAAAACTAACAGGTCTGTGAGAGCCGGAATTCTTACTGGTTGGTAATACTTGTTCTCCCCACTGTATATGTTGTTCTGAAATATGAACACAGAAATACTGGACATTTTGAACTCTAACCTGTTATCAGGTCTACCTGTTTGTAACCTGTTATCAGGTCTACCTGTTTGTAACCAGTTATCAGGTCTACCTGTTTGTAACCTGTTATCAGGTCTACCTGTTTGTAACCTGTTATCAGGTCTACCTGTTTGTAACCTGTTATCAGGTCTACCTGTTTGTAACCTGTTATCAGGTCTACCTGTTTGTAACCTGTTATCAGGTCTACCTGTTTGTAACCTGTTATCAGGTCTACCTGTTTGTAACCTGTTATCAGGTCTCCTGTTTGTAACCTGTTATCAGGTCTACCTGTTTGTAACCTGTTATCAGGTCTACCTGTTTGTAACCTGTTTTCAGGTCTACCTGTTTGTAACTCATTGTCATATGACATTTTGGTCTGACTGTGTACTTCTAGGTCCTACAGAACATTTTTATTTTTTTATTTAACCTTTATTTAACCAGGTAAGCCAGTTGAGAAAAAGTTCTCATTTACAACTGCGACCTGGCCAAGATAAAGCAAAGCAGTGCGATAAAAACAACAACACAGAGTTACATATGGGGTAAACAAAACAAAGTCAAAAATACAACAGAAAATATATATACAGTGTGTGCAAATGTAGTAAGTTATGGAGGTAAGGCAATAAATAGGCCATAGTGCAAAATAATTACAATTTAGTATTAACACTGGAATGATAGATGTGAAGAGAGGATGTGCAAATAGAGATACTGGGGGTGCAAACGAGCAAAATAAATAACAATATGGGGATGAGGTAGTTGGGTGGGCTAATTTCAGATGGGCTGTGTACAGGTGCAGTGATCGGTAAGTGCTCTGACAACTGATGCTTAAAGTTAGTGGGGGAGGTAAGAGTCTCCAGCTTCAGAGATTTTTGCAGTTCGTTCCAGTCATTGGCAGCAGAGAACTGGAAGGAATGGCGACAAAGGAGGTGTTAGCTTTGGGGATGACCAGTGAGATATACCTGCTGGAGCGCATACTACGGGAGGGTGTTGCTATGGTGACCAATGAGCTAAGATAAGGCGGGGATTTGCCTAGCACTGATTTATAGATGACCTGGAGCCAGTGGGTTTGGCGACGAATATGAAGTGAGGACCAGCCAACAAGAGCGTACAGGTCACAGTGGTGGGTAGTATAGTGGGACTACATCCAATTTGCTGAGTAGAGTGTTGGAGGCTATTTTGTAAATAAGATCGCCGAAGTCAAGGATCGGTAGGATAGTCAGTTTTACGAGGGCATGTTTGGCTGCATGAGTGAAGGAGGCTTTGTTGCGAAATAGGAAGCCGATTCTAGATTTAACTTTGGATTGGAGATGCTTAATGTGAGTATGGAAGGAGAGTTTACAGTCTAACCAGACACCAAGGTATTTGTAGATGTCCACATACTCTAGGTCAGACACGCCGAGAGTAGTGATTCTAGTCGGGTGGGCGGGTGCCAGCAGTGTTCGATTGAAGAGCATGCATTTAGTTTTACTAGTGTTTAAGAGCAGTTGGAGGCTACGGAAGGGAGTGTTTTATGGCATTGAAGCTCGTTTGGAGGTTTGTTAACACAGTGTCCAATGAAGGGCCTAATGTATACAAAATGGTGTTGTCTGCGTAGAGGTGGATCTGAGAGTCACCAGCAGCAAGAGTGTCACACCCTGGCTCTGGGGACTCTATATGTTGAGCCAGGGTGTGTAGATTCTATGTGTTCTAGTTCTGTGTTGTAGTTCTATGTGTTATATTTCTATGTTGGCCAGATTGGTTCCCAATCAGAGGCAACGAGTGTCAGCTGTTGATGGTTGTCTCTGATTGGGAACCATATTTAAACAGTCTGTTTTACCCTTAGTGTTTGTGGGATCTTGTTTCCGTTTGGGTTTTTTTCCGTGTTGGTTGTGTAAACCGTAGGACTGCACGTTTCATTGTTGCTTTGTTGTTTATATTATCACTAAAGATAATAAAGTTCAAGTATGTTTGCAACTAACGCTGCGCATTGGTCTACTCTGTCTAACGATCGTGACAAAGAGCAACATCATTGATATACACAGAGAAAAGAGTCGGCCCGAGAATTGAACCCTGTGGCACCCCCATAGAGACTGCCATAGGTCCAGATAACAGGCCCTCCGATTTGACACATTGAACTCTATCTGAGAAGTAGTTGGTGAACCAGGCGAGGCAGTCATTTGAGAAACCAAGGCTATTTAGTCTGCCAATAAGAATGCGGTGGTTGACAGAGTCGAAAGCCTTGGCCAGGTCGATGAAGACGGCTGCACAGCACTGTCTATTATCAATCGCGGTAATGATATCGTTTAGGACCTTGAGCGTGGCTGAGGTGCACCCATGACCAGCTCGGAAACCGGATTGCATAGCGGAGAAGATACGGTGGGATTCGAAATGGTAGGTGATCTGTTTGTTAACTTTCAAAAACTTTCGAAAGGCAGGGCAGGATGGATATAGGTCTGTAACAGTTTGGATCTAGAGTGTCACCCCCTTTGAAGAGGGGGATGACCGCGGCAGCTTTCCAATCTCTGGGGATCTCAGACGTTACATACTCTTTCAACAGAAGGATCTTTAAGCTCAAATAAGCTGCAGTCACACTAAGGGGTGGCAGCCACCAGTACTATAAAATACTACTTAAGCAGTATTTTGGGGTATCTGTACTTTACTTGAGTATTTATCTTTTTGACAACTTTTACTTTTAATCCACTGCATTCCTAAGGAAAATATGTACTTTTTACACCCATACATCTTTCTTGACACCCAAAAGTACTTGTTACATTCTGAATTCTCATGCAGGACAGCAATATGGTCCAATTCAAACAACTCTGATCTGGTGGACTCACTAAACACAAATACTGCGTTTTGTAAATTATGTCTGAGTGTTGGAGTGTGCCCCTGGATGTCCGTACATTTTCAAAGAATGGTGCTGTCTTGTTTACTTAATATAAGGAATTTGACGTATTGCATATAGTTTTGCTTTTCCATTTTACTCAAGTAAGATAATTGAGCACTTTTTCCACCACTGGTAGCTACTACCAGATGTACTGGTATACACAGCATCCAGGAGAGGGAATTAAGCAGGTAGCCTTCACTATTCCCAGAGACAAACCTGAGTATGTAGGGGATTTCAGTGAAGACAAATACGTAGCCACCAAGACTGTATTTCAGAGAGGATCTTTCACAGTGAAGAAGTTGGAGGCAGGAGACAGCTACATGTACTTATGTGCTGTGGGTGATCACAATGATACAGACGACAAGTACAGCTGCACTAAACCCCCAGTGTTGATATAATATAACAAGTACAGCTGCACTAAACCCCCAGTGTTGATATAATATAACAAGTAGAGCTGCACTAAACCCCCAGTGTTGATATAAAATAACAAGTAGAGCTGCACTAAACCCCCAGTGTTGATATAATATAACAAGTAGAGCTGCACTAAACCCCCAGTGTTGATATAATATAACAAGTACAGCTGCACTAAACCCCCAGTGTTGATATTATATAACAAGTAGAGCTGCACTAAACCCCCAGTGTTGATATAATATAACAAGTACAGCTGCACTAAACCCCCAGTGTTGAAATAATATAACAAGTACAGCTGCACTAAACCCCCACTGTTGATATAATATAACAAGTAGAGCTGCACTAAACCCCCAGTGTTTATATAATAAAACAAGTACAGCTGCACTAAACCCCCAGTGTTGATATAATATAACAAGTAGAGCTGCACTAAACCCCCAGTGTTGATATCGGATAGCAGATAATATCTGAAGAGATGGTCTCATCATGTCCTGTAGGGGGACCTCTAGTTCTACTACTAATAATTTCTGTCTCATTTCATTGTCATGATCAGAAAGGTTCCCTGTGAGGTCCTATGAGCAGCTTTACGGTACAGACTTTCTGACACTCCCACTAACCACCACCCTAAATAAAATATGCTGCTACATCAGCCCCTCTCCTTTCACCTCAGAGCTTCATCCAGGAGACGCTCATATCTCTCCTCCACTAAGGCAACATCACCATCTTCATCATCACCATGATCAGAGTTCTGATTCACCTGGCAGCTCTTCCAATCTGGGTGACAGGTATTCAATCACTCATTAAGAGAAGTCTAACAAATCTATCAATGTCTTTAAACTGAATAAAATTCTCTCTCTCTCTCTCTCTCTCTCTCTCTCTCTCTCTCTCTCTCTCTCTCTCTCTCTCTCTCTCTCTCTCTCTCTCTCTCTCTCCAGGGCAGTCACTTAGTAGCAAAGTCCATCAGACTCCTATTGCAATACTAAAATGATCTAAAGATAATGTAAAACTCACCTGCAACCATACTATTCAAAGCTACGATACGATACTATGGTACCAACAGTCAACAGGAGACACTGCTATGAAACTCATTGGTTATGCATATACCACGTCAATAACCATGGAGAAATCGTTTGAAAAGCACTTCAGTGTGAGTGGAGACGGTCAGACAGAGGCTTCCCTTCATCTACTGAGTCTGAGAGCACCTGAAGACAGTGCAGTTTATTACTGTGCAGCCAGCCAACACAGTGATGTAGAGCACCTCCTCTCCTCTACAAAAACCCTGTCTGATAGAAAACTAGGAGCAGGGCTCAGAACACCTGCATCTGAGGTTTGAGTTTGATTCAGGGCCAATGAATAAACAGATGGATTACGGCATAAGCAAGTTGATCGTATCTGGCATAGTACAGTTTAACGGTATTTACAGTTTAGTGTCATTACTCATTAACATACATTTTGAGGTTACAATGTCATATCCCGTTTCTCTACCCTTTTGGGGACCTAAGCGAGATTTTGCTGGGGCCCCCCCACCTAGCAGCCAAACATTTTAGTGGCCAACCTCTTGACTGGAGATTTAATAAAAAATGTAAAGTACATTTCCTGAAATTCTACACATTTTGCCATGGGGAGTAAAGAAAATGTTTCTGTTTTAAAGGGCCAGTGCATTCAAAAACGTGATTTTGCTGTGGTTTATATATATTTCCACACTATGAGGTTGAAATAATACTGTGGAATAGTGAAATTTATGATAGTGCCATTTTAGTGTAAGAGATGTTTGAAAAGACCGACTGAAATTTCTGGCTTTTTTTTTTTATTCAATTTTTTTTTTTTAGTGGGAAGAGCAGCTTTAATATTGCAGATAGATTGTAACTTTCACGACTTCCGCCGAGGCTGCCTCCCCTCCTTGTTCGGGCAGGTTTCGGCGTTCGTCGTCACCGGCTTACTAGCTGCTGCCGATCCATTTATCATCACTCCACTTGTCTTGTCTAATTAATCACACACACTTGGTCCTTATCCCCAATTAGTCATTGTATAAGTGTTCCCTCTGCTTCCTTGTCTGTGTGTGTGATTGTTTGTAGTGAGCTGTGTGTAGCTCGGTTGAGCTACCCTTACCTTGTTGTTTCCAGGGTAGATATTTCCCTTGTGCCTGAGTTTTGTTGTCGCATGCTTGCGCAACTGTTTATCGACGGAATAAACTCTTTGGATGCTTTTACTCTCCTGCGCCTGACTCCTTCTATCGCACGCATCACAGAATCACCCACCCGCTATGGAGTCAGCGGGACAAGAGCGCATGCCTGGAATCGTGGCACAGGTCCAGGAGCACTCCACGATGCTGGCCAGTTTGGGGGAAGCGATTGATCAGGTTCTTCAGGTCGTCCAACGCCTGGAGAGGAGCAGACCCGATCTGTTGAGACAAGCTGGCCAACCAGATCCAGCCACCACACCCCAGCACCAGAAGGGATCCATATATCCCGACCACGGCGTTTGATGGGACGGCGGCGCTGTGCCAGGGATTCCTCTTCCAAATGGAGCTGTACTTCTCCAGCATCAGGCCGGCACCATCGGAGCGGGAGAAGGGGTCTGTCCTCGTTTCCTGCCTCTTTGGGAAAGCCCTGGAGTGGGCCAATGCGGTGTGGAACGAAGGAAGAGCTGCGTTGAAGGACTACAGGGTGTTCGCTCGACTCTTTCAGGCGTTATTCGACCACCCGGCCGAGGGTCAAGAAGCGGGTGAGCGACTGGTCCACCTGAGGCAGGGGACGAGGACCGCGCAAGACTTCGCGTTGGAGTTCCGGATGCTGGCACCGGGGTCCGGGTGGAACGAGCGGGCCCTGATCGACCATTTCCGGTGCCATCTGCTGGAGGACATCCGACGGGAGCTAGCCTGCCGGGACACCATATTGTCCTTCGATAAACTGGTGGACATGGACATTCGGTTGGAGAACCTGCTGGCAGCCAGAGGACGTCCTGGTAATGGTCTACCCGTTTCCACCCCGGAAAACTCGGGCCACGAGCCGATGGAGCTGGGTGGAGCCGCCGGCCGAGAGAGCGGAGGAGGACAGCGACAGTGCCAATCTGGTGGCATGAAGGGACCGTACACCTGACGTCCTAGTCAACATTCTTTTGGGCCTGGAGGCGGCAGGCAGGGCACTCACGCATCACTCCAGGTATCGAACACCCACACTTGTTCAGAGCCCTCTGTTGCGGACTGTACCCTACCTATCCACTTTCCCGATCACATGGTAGTTCCCCAGTGTAAGGCGCTAGTCGATTCAGGCGCAGCTGGGAACATTATGGATAGGGCATTCGCACGCCGTCAAGTCATTTCATTGGTTCCCCTCTTCATCCACGTCCCCTCAGAGCACTCGATAGTCGACCATTAGGGTCCGGATTTGTTATGGAAGTACTATACCAGTCACCATGATCACCCAGGAGAATCATTTTGAGCAGGTGATTTTTTCGATTATTGAATCTCCTGCTTTACCTGTGGTATTAGGTATCCCTTGGTTAGCACTCCACAACCCCACCTTCTCATGGCCGCAGAGGGCTCTCACGGGGTGATCGCGTGAGTGTCAGAGTAGGTGTCTAGATGTTTCCGTTGGTGCAACCACGGTGGAAAGTCCAGATAGTACCTCCACCGTGCGCATTCCCCCCGAATACTGTGATCTGGCGCAAGCGTTCTCTAAAACGCAGGCGACTAAGTTACCACCTCACCGGGCGGGGAATTGCGCGATAAACTTCAGGGTAGACGCTGTACCTCCCAGGAGTCATATATACCCCGTCACAGGCGGAAACTGTGGCTATTGAGACCTATGTCACGAGTCCCTGCGTCAGGGGTATATACGTCCCTCCACTTCACCCGCCTCCTCAAGTTTCTTCTTTGTGAAGATGAAGGACGGAGGTCTGCGCCCGTGCATTGATTATCGACCACTGAATAGGGAGACCACGGGACATTATGAATACATGGTGATGCCCTATGATGCCCTATGGTTTGATGAATGCTCCCTCAGTTTTCCAGTCCTTTGTGAACGAGGTGTTTCGGGACATGCTTGGTCGCGGTGTAGTGGTCTACATTGATGACATCCTGGTGCATTCCGCTACTCGCACTGAGTATGTGTCCCTTGTTAGCAAGGTGCTGGCCCGACTGTTGGAGAATGACCTTTATGCTAAGGCAGAGAAGTGTATGTTTTTCCAGCAGTCCATCTCCTTCCTTGGATACCTCAGGGGTGGAGATGAAGGGAGATTCCATTTCAGCCGTGCGTAATTGGCCGACTCCAAACACGGTTAAGGAGGTGCAGCGACTCCTTGGCTTTGTCAACTACTATCGAAGATTTATCCAGGGCTTTGGCAAGGTCGCAGGTCCCATCACAATACTGTTGAAGGGTGGGCCGTCCCGGCTCTGCTGGTCTGCTGAGGCGGATCTGGCCTTCAGGAGACTGCGGGGTCTGTTCACCTCAGCTCCGGTACTGGCCCACGTCCGGGGTAGGGATGGGTGCTGTCCTATCCCAATGCTCGGGCACGCCACCCAAGCTCCGCCCCTGTGCCTTCTTCTCGACGAAACTCAGCCCGGCGGAACAGAACTGCGACGTTGGTGATCGGGAGCTATTGGCTGTTGTCCGAGCTTTGACCGTGTGGAGGCATTGGATCGAAGAGGCGAAACACCCTTTCCTCGTCTGGACGGACCACCGTAAGTGGTACATCCGGGCAGTGAGGAGGCTGAATCCTCGCCAGGCCAGGTGGGCCTTATTCTTCACCCGGTTTGATTTTACATTGTCATACATTCCGGGTACAAAGAACGTGAAGGCAGACGCACTGTCCAGGCTGTTTGACACAGAGGAGAGGCCCAGAGACAACACCCCCATACTCCCGGCCTCCTGCGTTGTGGTGTCCGGTAGTATGGGCGATGGACGCGGATATAGAGCAGGCATTACGCACAGATCCATCTCCACCGCAGTGTCCAGCTGGGCTGCAGTACGTGTCTGCTCTTTTCCGTGATCGTCTGATCTTCTGGGCACACACGTCACCCTCCTCTGGTCACCCAGGTATCGGTCGTACAGTGTGCTGCCTGAGCAGAAAGTACTGGTGGCCTATCTTGGCTAAGGACGTGAGGGTGTATGTCTCCTCCTGCTCGTGTGCGCCCAGAGTAAGGCACCTAGGCACCTCCCAGCGGGTAAGCTCAAACCGTTACCAGTTCCACAACGACCATGGTCTCACCTTAGCATTGATTTTCTGACTGGTCTTCCCCTCTCCCAAGGTAACACCACCATCCTGTTCGTTGTGGACCGCTTCTCAAAGTCCTGCCACCTCCTTCCTCTGCCCGGTCTCCCCACGGCCCTGCAGACTGCGGAGGCCCTGTTAACTCACGTCTTCCGGCACTACTACGGGTACCAGAGGATATAGTGTCTGACCCGAGGTCCCCAGTTCACTCCAAGGTCTGGAAGGCGTTCATGGAACGTCTGGGGGTCTCGGTCAGCCTGACCTCTGGGTCCCACCCCGAGAGTAATGGGCAGGTGGAACGGGTAAATCAGGACGTGGGTAGGTTCCTGCGGTCCTACTGCCAGGACGGGCCGGGGGAGTGGTCGGTGTTCTTGCCATAGGCAGAATATGCCCAGAACTCTCTCCGCCACTCCTCCACTAACCTGACGCCTTTCCAGTGTGTTCTAGGTTACCAACCGGTTCTGGCACCGTGGCACCAGAGCCAGACCGAGGCTCCTGCGGTGGGGATGACTGGTTTCGGCGTGCGGAGGAGACGTGGGATGCTGCCCACGTTCACCTCCAACGCGCCGTGCGTCGTCAGAAGGCCAACGCTGACCGTGTTTCGGGTCGTTGTCATGCTGGAAGACCCAGCCACAACCCATCTTTCAATGCTCTTACTGAGGGAAGGAGGTTGTTGGTAAATCTCGCGATACATGGCCCCATCCATCCTCCACTCAATACGGTGCAGTCGTCCTGTCCCTTTTGCAGAAAAACATCCCCAAAGAATGATGTTTCCAACTCCATGCTTCACGGTTGGGATGGTGTTCTTGGGGTTGTACTCATCCTCCTTCTTCCTCCAAACACACAGAGTGGAGTTTAGACCAAAAAGCTCTATTTTTGTCTCATCAGACCACATGACCTTCTCCCATTCCTTCTCTGGATCATCCAGATGGTCATTGGCAAACTTCAGATGGGCCTGGACATGCGCTGGCTTGAGCAGGGGGACCTTGCGTGCGCTGCAGGATTTTAATCCATGACGGAGTAGTGTGTTACTAATGGTTTTCTTTGAGACTGTGGTCCCAGCTCTCTTCAGGTCATTGACCAGGTCCTGCCGTGTAGTTCTGGGCTGATCCCTCACCTTCCTCATGATCATTGATGCCCCACGAGGTGAGATCTTGCATGGAGCCCCAGACCGAGGGTGATTGACCGTCATCTTGAATTTCTTCCATTTTCCAATAATTGCACCAACAGCTGTTGCCTTCTCACCAAGCTGCTTGCCTATTGTCCTGTAGCCCATCCCAGCCTTGTGCAGGTCTACAATTTTATCCCTGATGTCCTTACACAGCTCTCTGGTCTTGGCCATTGTGGAGAGGTTGGAGTCTGTTTGATTGAGTGTGTGGACAGGTGTCTTTTATACAGGTAACGAGTTCAATCAGGTGCAGTTAATACAGGTAATGAGTGGAGAACAGG
Source organism: Coregonus clupeaformis (assembly GCF_020615455.1). Taxonomy (NCBI): domain Eukaryota; kingdom Metazoa; phylum Chordata; class Actinopteri; order Salmoniformes; family Salmonidae; genus Coregonus; species Coregonus clupeaformis. The sequence continues at coordinate 13,580 of NW_025534317.1, forward strand.
AGGGCTTCTTAAAGAAAAAACTAACAGGTCTGTGAGAGCCGGAATTCTTACTGGTTGGTAATACTTGTTCTCCCCACTGTATATGTTGTTCTGAAATATGAACACAGAAATACTGGACATTTTGAACTCTAACCTGTTATCAGGTCTACCTGTTTGTAACCTGTTATCAGGTCTACCTGTTTGTAACCAGTTATCAGGTCTACCTGTTTGTAACCTGTTATCAGGTCTACCTGTTTGTAACCTGTTATCAGGTCTACCTGTTTGTAACCTGTTATCAGGTCTACCTGTTTGTAACCTGTTATCAGGTCTACCTGTTTGTAACCTGTTATCAGGTCTCCCTGTTTGTAACCTGTTATCAGGTCTACCTGTTTGTAACCTGTTATCAGGTCTCCCTGTTTGTAACCTGTTATCAGGTCTACCTGTTTGTAACCTGTTATCAGGTCTACCTGTTTGTAACCTGTTTTCAGGTCTACCTGTTTGTAACTCATTGTCATATGACATTTTGGTCTGACTGTGTACTTCTAGGTCCTACAGAACATTTTTTATTTTTTTATTTAACCTTTATTTAACCAGGTAAGCCAGTTGAGAAAAAGTTCTCATTTACAACTGCGACCTGGCCAAGATAAAGCAAAGCAGTGCGATAAAAACAACAACACAGAGTTACATATGGGGTAAACAAAACAAAGTCAAAAATACAACAGAAAATATATATACAGTGTGTGCAAATGTAGTAAGTTATGGAGGTAAGGCAATAAATAGGCCATAGTGCAAAATAATTACAATTTAGTATTAACACTGGAATGATAGATGTGAAGAGAGGATGTGCAAATAGAGATACTGGGGTGCAAACGAGCAAAATAAATAACAATATGGGGATGAGGTAGTTGGGTGGGCTAATTTCAGATGGGCTGTGTACAGGTGCAGTGATCGGTAAGTGCTCTGACAACTGATGCTTAAAGTTAGTGGGGGAGGTAAGAGTCTCCAGCTTCAGAGATTTTTGCAGTTCGTTCCAGTCATTGGCAGCAGAGAACTGGAAGGAATGGCGGCCAAAGGAGGTGTTAGCTTTGGGGATGACCAGTGAGATATACCTGCTGGAGCGCATACTACGGGAGGGTGTTGCTATGGTGACCAATGAGCTAAGATAAGGCGGGGATTTGCCTAGCACTGATTTATAGATGACCTGGAGCCAGTGGGTTTGGCGACGAATATGAAGTGAGGACCAGCCAACAAGAGCGTACAGGTCACAGTGGTGGGTAGTATATGGGACTACATCCAATTTGCTGAGTAGAGTGTTGGAGGCTATTTTGTAAATAAGATCGCCGAAGTCAAGGATCGGTAGGATAGTCAGTTTTACGAGGGCATGTTTGGCTGCATGAGTGAAGGAGGCTTTGTTGCGAAATAGGAAGCCGATTCTAGATTTAACTTTGGATTGGAGATGCTTAATGTGAGTATGGAAGGAGAGTTTACAGTCTAACCAGACACCAAGGTATTTGTAGATGTCCACATACTCTAGGTCAGACACGCCGAGAGTAGTGATTCTAGTCGGGTGGGCGGGTGCCAGCAGTGTTCGATTGAAGAGCATGCATTTAGTTTTACTAGTGTTTAAGAGCAGTTGGAGGCTACGGAAGGAGTGTTTTATGGCATTGAAGCTCGTTTGGAGGTTTGTTAACACAGTGTCCAATGAAGGGCCTAATGTATACAAAATGGTGTTGTCTGCGTAGAGGTGGATCTGAGAGTCACCAGCAGCAAGAGTGTCACACCCTGGCTCTGGGGACTCTATATGTTGAGCCAGGGTGTGTAGATTCTATGTGTTCTAGTTCTGTGTTGTAGTTCTATGTGTTATATTTCTATGTTGGCCAGATTGGTTCCCAATCAGAGGCAACGAGTGTCAGCTGTTGCTGGTTGTCTCTGAATGGGAACCATATTTAAACAGCCTGTTTTTCCCTTAGTGTTTGTGGGATCTCGTTTCCGTTTGGTTTGTTTTCTGTGTTGGTTGTGTAAACCGTAGGACTGCACGTTTCGTTTGTTGCTTTGTTGTTTATATTAAAGATAATAAAGTTCAAGTATGTTTGCAACTAACGCTGCGCATTGGTCTACTCCGTCTAAACGATCGTGACAGAAGATCCCACCATACCAGGACCAAGCAGCGTGTCCAGGAGCAGGCAGCCTGGACGTGGGAGCAAATGTTGGACGGGCAGGGGTCCTGGACCTGGGAGGAAATCTAGGCCGGGATGGATCGCCGTCCATGGAGTGAGACGGTAGAGGCGCGACGAAGAGAGGAGCAACGGCATCAACAGTGTCGTCATCGGAAGGACGAGAGGCAACCCCAAAAAATTTTTAGGGGGGGGCATACGGCAGGGGCGACGGGGCAGCAGGAGGCAGCGACAGGGCGTAGTAGGAGGTTAGGTGAGGAGGCCACCAGGTTAAGGGGGGCTATTGGCGCAGAGGAGCAGGAGTTAGTGGTGCAGAGGGTGGAGCTATTGGAGGCGAGTAAGGGAGAAGGTGAGAATTGAGGCACGGCGAAAGGAACTCGGTAGGCAGCTGAGGGAGCGGAGGGTTATGACGAAACCCAGTCCCGCTCCTCACACCAAGCAAGTGGTGTGCTTCACCAGTCCGGTCCGGCCTGTTCCTGCTCCACGCACCAAGCCTACGGTGCGCGTCGCCAGCCCGGCCCGGCCTGTTCCTGCCACTCGCACCAAGCCTACGGTGCGCGTCGCCAGCCCGGCCCGGCCTGTTCCTGCCACTGCACCAAGTCTACGGTGCGCGTCGCCAGCCCGGCCCGGCCTGTTCCTGCCACTCGCACCAAGCCTACGGTGCGCGTCGCCAGCCCGCGGCCCGGCCTGTTCCTGCCACTCGCACCAAGTCTACGGTGCGTGTGCCGCCAGCCCGGCCCGGCCTGTTCCTGCCACTCGCACCAAGCCTACGGTGCGCATCGCCAGCCCGGCCCGGCCTGTTCCTGCCACTCGCACCAAGCCAGGGGTGCGAGTCGTCAGCCCGGTCCAGCCCGTTCCTGCTCCACGCACCAAGCCAGGGGTGCGCATCGTCAGCCCGGTCCGGCCCGTTCCTGCTCCACGCACAGCCAGGGGTGCGCATTGTCAGCCCGTCCGGCCCGTTCCTGCTCCACGCACCAAGCCAGGGGGTGCGCATCGTCAGCCCGGTCCGCCCGTTGCTCCATGCACCAAGCCAGGGGTGCGCATCGTCAGTCCGGTCCGGCCCGTTCCTGCTCCACGCACCAAGCCAGGGGTGTGCGTCGTCAGTCCGGCACAACCCGTGCCTGGGTCACCGGTGCCTGGTCAGGTACCGGTCAGCTGCTCCACACCGGAGCTGAAGCAATCCGCTCCTACGATATCCAGTCCAGCTCCAGCCAGCGGGGCCAGACCGACCAGGGCGCTACGGGGGGATTATTGGAGGTGGTAGGTCAAGCCCGAGCCGGAACCGCCTCCGAGGAGGAATGCCCACCCGACCCTCCCTGGTTTGTCTATGTTGAGGCGCGGTCGCAATCCGTGCCTTTGGGGAGTACTGTCACACCCTGGCTCTGGGGACTCTATATGTTGAGCCAGGGTGTGTAGATTCTATGTGTTCTAGTTCTATGTTGTAGTTCTATGTGTTATATTTCTATGTTGGCCAGATTGGTTCCCAATCAGAGGCAACGAGTGTCAGCTGTTGATGTACAGCTGCACTAAACCCCCAGTGTTGAAATAATATAACAAGTACAGCTGCACTAAACCCCCACTGTTGATATAATATAACAAGTAGAGCTGCACTAAACCCCCAGTGTTTATATAATAAAACAAGTACAGCTGCACTAAACCCCCAGTGTTGATATAATATAACAAGTAGAGCTGCACTAAACCCCCAGTGTTGATATAATATAACAAGTACAGCTGCACTAAACCCCCAGTGTTGATATAATATAACAAGTAGAGCTGCACTAAACCCCCAGTGTTGATATAATATAACAAGTACAGCTGCACTAAACCCCCAGTGTTGATATAATATAACAAGTAGAGCTGCACTAAACCCCCAGTGTTGATATAATATAACAAGTAGAGCTGCACTAAACCCCCAGTGTTGATATCGGATAGCAGATAATATCTGAAGAGATGGTCTCATCATGTCCTGTAGGGGGACCTCTAGTTCTACTACTAATAATTTCTGTCTCATTTCATTGTCATGATCAGAAAGGTTCCCTGTGAGGTCCTATGAGCAGCTTTACGGTACCAGACTTTCTGACACTCCCACTAACCACCACCCTAAATAAAATATGCTGCTACATCAGCCCCTCTCCTTTCACCTCAGAGCTTCATCCAGGAGACGCTCATATCTCTCCTCCACTAAGGCAACATCACCATCTTCATCATCACCATGATCAGAGTTCTGATTCACCTGGCAGCTCTTCCAATCTGGGTGACAGGTATTCAATCACTCATTAAGAGAAGTCTAACAAATCTATTAATGTCATTAAACTGAATAAAATGTTCTTTTCTCTCTCTCTCTCTCTCTCTCTCTCTCTCTCTCTCTCTCTCTCTCTCTCTCTCTCTCTCTCTCTCTCTCTCTCTCTCTCCAGGGCAGTCACTTAGTAGCAAAGTCCATCAAACTCCCATTGCAATGCTAAAAGGATCTAAAGATAATGTAAAACTCACCTGCAACCACACTATTCAAAGCTACAACATGATACTATGGTACCAACAGTCAACAGGAGACACATCTATGAAACTCATTGGCTATGCATTTACCACGTCAATAACCATGGAGAAATCGTTTGAAAAGCACTTCAATGTGAGTGGAGACGGTTGGAAAGAGGCTTCCCTTCATCTATTGAGTCTGAGAGCACCTGAAGACAGTGCAGTTTATTACTGTGCAGCCAGCCAACACAGTGATGTAGAGTACCTCCTCTCCTCTACAAAAACCCTGTCTGATAGAAAACTAGGAGCAGTGCTCAGAACACCTGCATCTGAGGTTTGAGTTTGATTCAGTGCCAATGAATAAACAGATGGATTACGGCATAAGGAAGTTGATCGTATCTGGCCTAGTACAGTTTAACGGTATTTACAGTTTAGTGTCATTACTCATTAACATACAGTGCCTTGCATAAGTATTCATCCCCCTTGGCGTTTTTTTCTACTTTGTTGCATTACAACCTGTCATTTAAATAGATATTTATTTGGATTTCATGTAATGGATGTACACAAAATAGTCCAAATTGGTTAAGTGAAATGAAAAAAATAACTTGTTTCAAAAAATTCTAAAACATTTATAACGGAAAAGTGGTGCGTGCGTATGTATTCACCCCCCTTTGCTATGAAGCCCCTAAATAAGATCTGGTGCAACCAATTACCTTCAGAAGTAACATAATTAGTTAAATAAAGTCCCCCTGTGTGCAATCTAAGTGTCACATGATGTGTCACATCTCAGTATATATACACCTGTTCTGAAAGGCCCCAGATTAAGCAAGGGGCACCACCAAGCAAGCGGCACCATGAAAACCAAGGACAAAGTTGTGAAGAAGTACAGATCAGGGTTGGGTTATAATTTTTTTTTATCAGAAACTTTGAACATCCCACGGAGCACCATTAAATCCATTATTAAAAAATGGAAAGAACATGGCACCACAACAAACATGGCCGAGGTAAGGAGGGCATTAACCAGAGAGGCAACAAAGAGACCAAAGTTAACCCTGATGGAGCTGCAAAGCTCCACAGCAGAGATTGACGTATCTGTCCATAGGACGACTTTAAGCAGTACATTCCACAGAGCTGGGCTTTACGGAAGAGTGGCCAGAAAAAAGCCATTGCTTAAAGAAAAACATAAGCAAACACGCTTGGTGTTCGCCAAAAGGCATGTGGGAGACTCGACAAACATATGGAAGAAAGTACTCTGGTCAGATGAGACTAAAACTGAGCTATTTGGCCATCAAGGAAAATGTCTGGCACAAACCCAACCCTTCTCATCACCCCGAGAACACCATCCCCATAGTGAAGCACGGTGGTGGCAGCATCATGCTGTGGGGATGTTTTTTCATCGGCAGGGACTGGGAAACTGGTGAGAATTGAAGGAATGATGGATGGCACTAAATACAGGGAAATTCTTGAGGGAAACCTGTTTCAGTCTTCCAGATATTTGAGACTGGGACGGAGGTTCACCTTCCAGCAGGACAATGACCCTAAGCATACTGCTAAAGCAACACTTGAGTGGTTTAAGGGGAAACATTTAAATGTCTTGGAATGGCCTAGTCAAAGCCCAGACCTCAATCCAATTGAGAATCTGTGATATGACTTAAAGATTGCTGTGCACCAGCGGAACCCATCCAACTTGAAGGAGCTGGAGCAGTTTTGCCTTGAAGAATGGGCAAAAATCCCAGTGGCTAGATGTGCCAAGCTTATAGAGACATACCCCAAGAGACTTTTAGCTGTAATTGCTGCAAAAGGTGGCTCTACAAAGTATTGACTTTGGGGAGGGGGTGAATAGTTATGCACGCTCAAGTTTTCTGCTCAAGTTTTCTTATTTCTTGTTTTTTTTCACACAGAAAAATATTTTGCATCTTCAAAGTGGTAGGCATGTTGTGTAAATCAAATGATACAAACCCCTCCAAAATCCATTTTAATTCCAGGTTGTAAGGCAACAAAATAGGAAAAACGCCAAGGGGGGTGAATACTTTCGCAAGCCACTGTAAATTATGCAGTTACAATGTCCCGTTTCTCTACCCTTTTGGGGTCCTAAGTGAGATTTAGCTGGGGGCCCCGCACCTAGCAGCAAAACAGTTTAGTGGCCAACCTCTTGACTGGAGAGACATATTTTAGTTTTAAATTATATTTCCTGAAATTCTACACATTTTGCCATGGGGAGTAAAGAAAATGTTGCTGTTTTAAGGGGCCAGTGCATTCAGAAACGTGATTCTGCTGTGTTTTATATATATATTTCCACACTATGAGGTTGAAATAATACTGTGAAATTGTGAAAATTACGATAATGCCCTTTTAGTGTAAGAGCTGTTTTAAAAGACTGCTTGAAATTTCAGCCTGTTTTGGTGGGATGGAGTTTTGGCCTTCCATGGTGACATCACAATGTGATAAATTAGTTAATAGACCAATAAGAAAGAGTTCCAAACCTCTCTGCCAATAACAGCACATTTTCAGTTTTCCCCTCCCACTCAGACCACTCCCAGACTGTCCTAGCAAATGAATTTCTTGACTAATTGCTCTTTACTAAGAAGCTATCTTTTTCTTCTTTTGACCATTGTATAACAAATTTGATGCAATTGCACTCATTTTGCCATGGTGCATTGATACATTTGTTTCAGTTTTACAGCTAATTTACTGGAATTGTAGACATTTTGTAATTATCTATGCCATTTTAATATGATATCTGAGTGAGAATGACTAACAAAATCAATAGCGGCCCTGTGGAGGTCAGGGCATTTGACCTGTGTACCCTGTCGGTATTTGGCCATGATAGATGAGGGTTCTCTCTCTCTCTCTCTCTCTCTCGCTCTCTCTCTCTCTCTCTCTCTCTCTCTCTCTCTCTCTCTCTCTCTCTCTCTCTCTCTCTCTCTCTCTCTCTCTCTCTCTGACATGATGATCACACTCCTCATCATATTCTCTGTCACACTACTCAGGTCTACAGGTATAATTATATAACTTATTATGCATTTTTATAAGATCAACTTTTCAGTCTTCTTGGTAAGCAACTCCAGTGTAGATTTGGCCTTTTGTTGTAGGTTATTGTCCTGCTGAAAGGTGATTTCATCTCCCAGTGTCTGGTGGAAAGCAGACTGAACCAGGTTTTCCTCCAGGATGTTGCCTGTGCTTTGTTCAATTATTTTAATTTTTTGTCCTGAAAAACTCCCCAGTCCTTAACGATTACAAGCATACCCATAACATGATGCAGCCACCACTATGCTTGAAAACGTTGTGCAAACTGGAAACCACATATCCTGAGGTCGCATTTATTGTTGCTGGGGATTTTAACAAAGCAAATGTGAGGAAAACGCTACCGAAGTTCTATCAACACATTGCCTGTAGTACTCACGCTTCAAAAACTGTAGACCACTGCTACTCTCCCTTCTGGGATGGTACTTCTACTCGAACAAATGGTAATCAAAACCAGTTTAAACTAACTTGCTACAAGGCCCTCCATTGCCCTCCCTTCTGCAAATCAGATCACGACTCCATTCTGCTCCTCCCTTTCTACAGGCAGAAACTCAAACAGGAAGTACCCGTGCTGAGGTCTATTCAATGCTGGTCATACCAATCAGAATCCATGCTTCAAGATTTGATCACGCGGACTGGGATATGTTCCGGGTAGCCTCTGAGAATAACATTGACGTATACACGGACACGGTGACTGAGTTCATCAGGAAGTGTATAGGGGATGTTGTTCCCACTGTGACTATTAAAACCTACCCAAAACTAAAAAACGTGGATAAATGGCAGCATTCGAGCAAAACTGAAAGCGCGAACCAGTGCATTTAACCACGCAAGGTAACTGGGAATATGGTTGAATACCAACAGTGTAGTTATTTGCATACCGCACCAATAGATCCACAGATGATGCAATCGCCATCGCACTGCACACGGCCCTATCCCATCTAGACCTGACGAATAAATATGTAAGAATGCTGTTCATTGACTATAACTCAGCCTTCAACACCATTTCACCCTCCAAGCTCATCATTAAGCACCCTGTCTGCCCTCCAGGACACCTACAGCACCCGATGTCACAGGAAGGCCAAAAAGATAATCAAGGACTTCAACCAACCGAGCCACGGCCTGTTCATCCCGCCATCATCCAAAAGGCGAGGTCAATACAGGTGCATCAAAGCTGGGACCGAGAGACTGAAAAACAGCTTCTATCTCAAGGCCATCAGATTGTTAAATAGCCATCACTAGCCGGCTACCACCCGGTTACTCAACCCTGCACCTTAGAGGCTGCTGCCCTATATACATAGACATGGAATCACTGGTCACTTTAATAATGGAACGCTAGTCACTTTAATAATGTTTACACACTGTTTTATTCATTTCATATGTATATACTGTATTTTAGTCAATGCCACTCCGACATTACTCGTCCTAATATTTACAGTATGTATTCCTTAATTCCATTCTTTTACTTTTAGATTTGTGTGTATTGTTGTGAATTGTTAGATACTACTGCACTGTTGGAGCTAGGAACACAAGCTTTTCGCTACACCCGCAAAAACATCTGCTAAATATGTGTATGTGACCAATAAAATGTGATTTGATTTGAGTGGTACTCAGTAATGTGTTGTATTGGATTTGCCCCAAACATAACACTTTGTATTCAGGACAAAAAGTGAATTGCTTTGCCACATTATTTGCAGTATTATTTTAGTGGCATGTTGCAAACAGGATGCATGTTTTGGAATAGCTTTATTCTGTACAGTCTTCTTTCACTCTGTCAATTAGGTTACTTTTGTGGAGTAACTACAATGATGTTGAGCCATCCTCAGTTTTCTCCTATCATAGCTATTCAACTCTGTAACTGTTTTAAAGTTACCATTGGCCTCATGGTGAAATCCCTGAGGGGTTTGATTCCTCTCCGGCAACTGAGTTAGGAAGAACGCCTGTATTTTCGTAGTGACAGGGTGTATTGATACACCATCCAAAGTGTAATTAATAACTTCACCATGCTCAAAAGGATATTCAATGTCTGCTTTTTTGTTTGTTTTACCCATCTACCAATAGGGGCCCTTCTTTGCAAGGCATTGGAAAACCACCCTGGTCTTTGTGGTTGAATCTGTGTTTGAAATTCACTGCTCGACTGAGGGACTTTACAGATAATTGTACATGTGGGGTACAGAGATCATGTTGAACAGTATTATTGCACACAGAGTGAGTCCATGCGACATATTATGTGACGTGTTCAGCAAATGTTTCAGTGTTGTAGCACTCGAGACCGGTCTCAGTGTCAAGTCAGGTCTTGAGACAACGTATTGAATGTCTCGGTCTTGTCTCGGTGTCCAATACATTTGTACTCAGTCTTGACTCGGTCTTGGACAGTGAGGACTCATAATTTCTTCCAGAGAGATGCCGAGACCAGCGGAGTAAAAAACTCAGAATGATCAGCTTCCGTTCAGTCAAAACCTCTTATCCAGGCCAAATATATACACTCCTTTATTGATACATTAATATCTTAACAGCCTTATCTATTATAGACATGTTTGATCAGTGGTGAACCTATAGGCCTTCAGTGTGTGACAGTGGTGAACCTATAGGCCTTCAGTGTGTGACAGTGGTGAACCTATAGGCCTTCAATGTGACAGTGGTGAACCCATAGGCCTTCAGTGGTGACAGTGGTGAACCTATAGGCCTTCAGTGTGTGACAGTGGTGAACCCTATAGGCCTTCAGTGTGTGACAGTGGTGAACCTATAGGCCTTCAGTGGTGACATTGGTGAACCTATAGGCCTTCAGTGTGTGACAGTGGTGAACCTATAGGCCTTCAGTGTGTGACAGTGGTGAACCTATAGGCCTTCAGTGGTGACGGTGGTGAACCTATAGGCCTTCAGTGTGTGACAGTGGTGAACCTATAGGCCTTCAGTGGTGACAGTGGTGAACCTATAGGCCTTCAGTGTGTGACAGTGGTGAAGCTATAGGCCTTCAGTGGTGACAGTGGTGAACCTATAGGCCTTCAGTGGTGACAGTGGAATTTACGAACGTGGAAGAGGAGGCTACAATTCCCCATCGTTTATCAGTGCAGATTTATCAGTAGATCTTTAGCTCATCTTGCTCTGGCTAGCATTAGTTGTTGATCTTGTTGTTGGTAATGTGCATAACTGAGGGAGAGAGAGCTTACCTTTTCAAGGTTGTTTGATCAATAGGACTGTAAAGTTCCCAAATGTAAGAGGACTCCCGTGGTGTTTACATGGCTTTTGGTGAATCTGATCTAATGATCTAAAGTCGTGCTGTTGCTACTGCCTGTAAACACACAGTCCAGTTCAAAGTGAATGATGGCAGGCCCGTGTGGCAAATGGCTTGTTTGTATAAAGGTCTACTGTAGCTCTGATTGGCTATAGTGCACCGGTCTGTGTAGACTTTTATTTACTGCAGTGTCTATTAATTGTCCAAACCCACGTCCATTTTCCCATTCTATATTGCTATAGAATTTTCACAAATGCCTTAGTATACGTAATTCCCAAACATTCTAAGAATTTATGAAAACGTGAAAAATGACCATATCTAAGTGGTCGCTTGTCAGAAATGTTTTAAAAAAGTGTCATATTCTTCCTGGGTGTGTATATGAACAGTTTCTAATAAGATGTCATGTTGCTAAAAATCTGTCAGTTCCACTTTAAATGCAATAATGTTTCACACACATAAGTTATTTTCAAAGAGATGGCTAACAACAGCAATCGCACTGCTAAAAAACCCACAGTTCCACTCACTAGATGATGATCATTTGAAACTTAACTTCTTGTTGAAAGTTATTCTTGAAAAGGGAGAAGCTAACAACTTAGCAACAACATCCTCTTTGATAACACCTGCTGCAGCCGCTGTAAACTAGCAGACAACAAAAGCTAGCTAGCTAGACCGTGGAAAAACTACTGCTCACTATTGCTCAGTGACCTGTTGGCCTTTGAGAAGGCAGAAGTTTCCATACGTTTTGGTAAAAACAGTCCCACTCATTAAATTAAAATGTGATTGGTTGATTCCACTGTCACTCCAAAAATGTTGCCCTAATACAGTTGAACGGCAGATGCCTTTATCTAGCTTCTGATGGCCTAGCCAATGGCTGACTTAGTTAGCTAGATTTATCTCCCCGGAGACCAGCAATGAAAATTACTGATTGGATCTTTTTTCGCTTCAGTGTTTTTTCACTATTCTGAATCTATATGTTGTTCTGAAATATGAACACAGAAATACTGGACATTTTGAACTCTTATTATGGTGGTGATTTGACAAGTGGGATATTGTGTGTAGGCCAGTGACACAAAATCTCAATTTAATCAATTTCTTTATTCAGGCTGTAACAACAAAATGTGGAAAAAGTCAAGGGGTGTGAATACTTTCTGAAGGCACTGAAGGTCCATCTTTATGACCTACTAGTAGATTTTCTTTCAGGTCTCCCTGTTTGTAACCTGTTATCAGGTCTACCTGTTTGTAACCTGTTATCAGGTCTACCTGTTTGTAACCTGTTTTCAGGTCTACCTGTTTGTAACCTGTTATCAGGTCTACCTGTTTGTAACCTGTTTTCAGGTCTACCTGTTTGTAACCTGTTATCAGGTCTACCTGTTTGTAACCTGTTATCAGGTCTACCAATTACAGTAGAGCTGCACTAAACCCCAGTGTTGATATAATATAACAAATACAGCTGCACTAAACCCCCAGTGTTGATATAATATAACAAATACAGCTGCACTAAACCCCCAGTGTTGATATAATATAACAAGTACAGCTGCACTAAACCCCCAGTGTTGATATAACATAACAAATACAGCTGCACTAAAACCCCCAGTGTTGATATAATATAACAAATACAGCTGCACTAAAACCCCCAGTGTTGATATAATATAACAAGTACAGCTGCACTAAACCCCCAGTGTTGATATAATATAACAAATAGAGCTGCACTAAACCCCAGTGTTGATATAATATAACAAGTACAGCTGCACTAAACCCCCAGTGTTGATATAATATAACAAATACAGCTGCACTAAACCCCCAGTGTTGATATAATATAACAAATACAGCTGCACTAAACCCACAGTGTTGATATAATATAACAAGTACAGCTGCACTAAACCCCAGTGTTGATATAACATAACAAGTAGAGCTGCACTAAACCCCCAGTGTTGATATAATATAACAAGTACAGCTGCACTAAACCCCCAGTGTTGATATAATATATCAAGTAGAGCTGCACTAAACCCCCAGTGTTGATATAATATAACAAGTACAGCTGCACTAAACCCCCAGTGTTGATATAATATATCAAGTAGAGCTGCACTAAACCCCCAGTGTTGATATCGGATAGCAGATAATATCTGAAGAGATGGTCTCATCATGTCCTGTAGGGGGACCTCTAGTTCTACTACTAATAATTTCTGTCTCATTTCATTGTCATGATCAGAAAGGTTCACTGTGAGGTCCTATGAGCAGCTTTACGGCACATACTTTCTGACACTCCCACTAACCACCACCCTAAATAAAATATGCTGCTACATCAGCCCCTCTCCTTTCACCTCAGAGCTTCATCCAGGAGACGCTCATATCTCTCCTCCACTAAGGCAACATCACCTTCTTCTTCATCACCATGATCAGAGTTCTGATTCACCTGGCAGCTCTTCCAATCTGGGTGACAGGTATTCAATCACTCATTAAGAGAAGTCTAACAAATCTATTAATGTTATTAAACTGAATAAAATGTTCTCTCTCTCTCTCTCTCTCTCTCTCTCTCTCTCTCTCTCTCTCTCTCTCTCTCTCTCTCTCTCTCTCTCTCTCTCTCTCTCTCTCTCTCTCTCTCTCTCTCTCTCTCTCTCTCTCCTCTCCAGGGCAGTCACTTAGTAGCAAAGTCCATCAGACTCCTATTGCAATGCTAAAAGGATCTAAAGATAATGTAAAACTCACCTGCAACCATACTATTCAAAGCTACGACATGATACTATGGTACCAACAGTCAACAGGAGACACTGCTATGAAACTCATTGGTTATGCATATACCACGTCAATAACCATGGAGAAATCGTTTGAAAAGCACTTCAGTGTGAGTGGAGACGGTCAGACAGAGGCTTCCCTTCATCTACTGAGTCTGAGAGCACCTGAAGACAGTGCAGTTTATTACTGTGCAGCCAGCCAACACAGTGATGTAGATACCCTCCTCTCCTCTACAAAAACCCTGTCTGATAGAAAACTAGGAGCAGTGCTCAGAACACCTGCATCTGAGGTTTGAGTTTGATTCAGTGCCAATGAATAAACAGATGGATTACGGCATAAGGAAGTTGATCGTATCTGGCCTAGTACAGTTTAACGGTATTTACAGTTTAGTGTCATTACTCATTAACATACAGTGCCTTGCAAAAGTATTCATCCCCCTTGGCGTTTTTTTCTATTTTGTTGCATTACAACCTGTCATTTAAATGGATATTTATTTGGATTTCATGTAATGGACATACACAAAATAGTCCAAATTGGTGAAGTGAAATGAAAAAAATTACTTATTTCAAAAAATTCTAAAACATTTATAACGGAAAAGTGGTGCGTGCATATGTATTCACCCCCCTTTGCTATGAAGCCCCTAAATAAGATCTGGTGCAACCAATTACCATCAGAAGTCACATAATTAGTTAAATAAAGTCCACCTGTGTGCAATCTAAGTGTCACATGATCTGTCACATCTCAGTATATATACACCTGTTCTGAAAGGCCCCAGATTAAGCAAGGGGCACCACCAAGCAAGCGGCACCATGAAAACCAAGGACAAAGTTGTGGAGAAGTACAGATCAGGGTTGGGTTATAATTTTTTAAATCAGAAACTTTGAACATCCCACGGAGCACCATTTAAATCCATTATAAAAAAATGGAAAGAACATGGCACCACAACAAACATGGCCGAGGCAAGGAGGGCATTAACCAGAGAGGCAACAAAGAGACCAAAGTTAACCCCGATGGAGCTGCAAAGCTCCACAGCAGAGATTGACGTATCTGTCCATAGGACGACTTTAAGCAGTACATTCCACAGAGCTGGGCTTTACGGAAGAGTGGCCAGAAAAAAGCCATTGCTTAAAGAAAGAAATAAGCAAACACGCTTGGTGTTCGCCAAAAGGCATGTGGGAGACTCGCCAAACATATGGAAGAAAGTACTCTGGTCAGATGAGACTAAAACTGAGCTATTTGGCCATCAAGGAAAATGTCTGGCACAAACCCAACACTTCTCATCACCCCGAGAACACCATCCCCATCGTGAAGCACGGTGGTGGCAGCATCATGCTGTGGGGATGTTTTTCATCGGCAGGGACTGGGAAACTGGTGAGAATTGAAGGAATGATGGATGGCACTAAATACAGGGAAATTCTTGAGGGAAACCTGTTTCAGTCTTCCAGATATTTGAGACTGGGACGGAGGTTCACCTTCCAGCAGGACAATGACCCTAAGCATACTGCTAAAGCAACACTTGAGTGGTTTAAGGGGAAACATTTAAATGTCTTGGAATGGCCTAGTCAAAGCCCAGACCTCAATCCAATTGAGAATCTGTGATATGACTTAAAGATTGCTGTACACCAGCGGAACCCATCCAACTTGAAGGAGCTGGAGCAGTTTTGCCTTGAAGAATGGGTAAAAATCCCAGTGGCTAGATGTGCCAAGCTTATAGAGACATACCCCAAGATACTTTTAGCTGTAATTGCTGCAAAAGGTGGCTCTACAAAGTATTGACTTTGGGGAGGGGTGAATAGTTATGCATGCTCAAGTTTTCTGCTCAAGTTTACTTATTTCTAGTTTTTTTCACACAAAAAAATATTTTGCATCTTCAAAGTGGTAGGCATGTTGTGTAAATCAAATGATACAAACCCCTCCAAAATCAATTTTAATTCCAGGTTGTAAGGCAACAAAATAGGAAAAACGCCAAGGGGGGTGAATACTTTCGCAAGCCACTGTAAATTATGCGGTTACAATGTCCTGTTTCTCTACCCGTTTCTCTACCCTTTTGGGGTCCTAAGTGACCCCCACCTAGCAGCAAAACAGTTTAGTGGCCAACCTCTTGACTGGAGAGACATATTTTAGTTTTAAATTATATTTCCTGAAATTCTACACATTTTGCCATGGGGAGTAAAGAAAATGTTGCTGTTTTAAGGGGCCAGTGCATTCAGAAACATGATTCTGCTGTGTTTTATATATATTTCCACACTAAGAGGTTGAAATAATACTGTGAAATTGTGAAAATTACGATAATGCCCTTTTAGTGTAAGAGCTGTTTTAAAAGACCGCCTGAAATTTCAGCCTGTTTTGGTGGGATGGAGTTTTGGCCTTCCACGGTGACATCACAATGTGATAAATGAGCTAATAGACCAATAAGAAAGAGAGTTCCAAACCTCTCTGCCAATAACAGCACATTTTCAGTGTCCCCCTCCCCACTCAGACCACTCCCAGACTGTCCTAGCAAATGAATTTCTTGACTAATTGCTCTTTACTAAGAAGCTATCTTTTTCTTCTTTTGACCATTTTAATTGAAAGCAATCACAGTAAGGTACCAATTGTTATCCATAAATTATTTGATATTGAGATCAAAATGTCTGCATTTGACCGTTAAAACCCAAAACAAAAAAACTTGTATAAATGGCAGCATTCAAGCAAAACTGAAAGTGCGAACCAGCGCATTTAACCACGACAAGGTAACTGGGAATATGGTTGAATACCAACAGTGTAGTTATTCCCTCCGTAAGGCAAATTGTCAGTACAGAGACAAAGTGGAGTCGCAATTCAACGGCTCAGATACGAGACATATGTGGCAGGGTCTACAGATAATCACGGACTACAAAGGGAAAACCAGCCACGTCTCGGACACCGACGTCTTGCTCCCGGACAAGCTAAACACCTTCTTTACCCACTTTGAGGATAACACAGTGCCACCGACGAGGCACTCTCCCAAGGACTGTGGCCTCTCCTTCTCCATGGCCGACGTGAGTAAGACATTTACGCGTGTTAACCCTCGCAAGGCTGCCGGCCCAGATGGCATCCCTAGCCGCGTCCTCAGAGCATGCGCAGACCAGCCGCCTGGAGTGTTTACGGACATGTTCAATCTTTCCGTATCCCAGTCTGTTGTCCCCACTTGCTTCAAGATGTCCACCATTGCTCCTGTCCCCAAGAAAGTAACTGTAGCGCTCACTTCTGTCATCATGAAGTGCATTGAGAGGCTAGTTAAGGATCATATGACCTCCACCTTACCTGACACCCTCAACCCCCTTCAATTTGCATACCGCCCCAATAGATCCACAGATGATGCAATTGCCATCGCACTGCACACGGCCCTATCCCATCTAGACCTGACAAATAAATATGTACGAATGCTGTTCATTGACTATAACTCAGCCATCAACACCATTGCACCCTCCAAGCTCATCATTAAGCACCCTGTCTGCCCTCCAGGACACCTACAGCACCCGATGTCACAGGAAGGCCAAAAAATATCATCAAGGACTTCAACCACCCGAGCCACGGCCTGTTCATCCCGCTATCATCCAAAAGGCGAGGTCATTACAGGTGCATCAAAGCTGGGACCGAGAGACTGAAAAACAGCTTCTATCTCAAGGCCATCAGGATGTTAAATAGCCATCACTAAATCAAATCAAATCAAATTTTATTGGCCACACGCGCCGAATACAACAGGTGCAGACATTACAGTGAAATGCTTACTTACAGCCCTTAACCTACAGTGCATTTCTTTTTAACAAAAAAAAAGTAAAAATAAAACAACAACAAAAAAAGTGTTGAGAAAAAAAGAGCAGAAGTAAAATAAAATAACAGTAGGGAGGCTATATATACCGGGGGGTACAGATGCAGAGTCAATGTGCGGGGGCACCGGCTAGTTGAAGTAATATGTACATGTGGGTAGAGTTAAAGTGACTATGCATAAATAATTAACAGAGTAGCAGCAGCGTAAAAAGGATGGGGTGGGGGCAGTGCAAATAGTCCGGGTAGCCATGATTAGCTGTTCAGGAGTCTTATGGCTTGGGGGTAGAAGCTGTTGAGAAGTCTTTTGGACCTAGACTTGGCACTCCGGTACCGCTTGCCGTGCGGTAGCAGAGAGAACAGTCTATGACTTGGGTGGCTGGAGTCTTTGACAATTTTGAGGGCCTTCCCTCTGACACCGCCTGGTATAGAGGTCCTGGATGGTAGGAAGCTTGGCCCCAGTGATGTACTGGGCCGTACGCACTACCTTCTGTAGTGCCTTGCGGTCGGAGGCCAAGCAGTTGCCATACCAGGCGGTGATGCAACCAGTCAGGATGCTCTCGATGGTGCAGCTGTAGAATGTTTTGAGGATCTGAGGACCCATGCCAAATCTTTTTCAGTCTCCTGAGGGGGATAGGCTTTGTCGTGCCCTCTTCACGACTGTCTTGGTGTGTTTGGACCATGATAGTTCGTTGGTGATGTGGACACCAAGGAACTTGAAGCTCTCAACCTGTTCCACTACAGCCCCGTCGATGAGAATGGGGGGCGTGCTCAGTCCTCTTTTTTTTCCTGTAGTCCACAATCATCTCCTTTGTCTTGGTCACATTGAGGGAGAGGTTGTTGTCCTGGCACCACACGGCCAGGTCTCTGACCTCCTCCCTATAGGCTGTCTCATCGTTGTCGGTGATCAAGCCTACCACTGTTGTGTCGTCGGCAAACTTAATGATGGTGTTGGAGTCGTGCCTGGCCATGCAGTCATGGGTGAACAGGGAGTACAGGAGGGGGACTGAGCACGCACCCCTGAGGGGCCCCCGTGTTGAGGATCAGTGTGGCAGATGTGTTGTTACCTACCCTTACCACCTGGGGGGCGGCCCGTCAGGAAGTCCAGGATCCAGTTGCAGAGGGAGGTGTTTAGTCCCAGGATCCTTAGCTTAGTGATGAGCTTAGAGGGCACTATGGTGTTGAATGCTGAGCTGTAGTCAATGAATAGCATTCTCACAAAGGTGTTCCTCTTGTCCAGGTGGGAAAGGGCAGTGTGGAGTGCAATAGAGATTGCATCATCTGTGGATCTGTTGGGGCGGTATGCAAATTGGAGTGGGTCTAGGGTTTCTGGGATAATGCTGTTGATGTGAGCCATGACCAGCCTTTCAAAGCACTTCATGGCTACAGACGTCAGTGCTACGGGTCGGTAGTCATTTAGGCATGTTATCCTTGGGCACGGGGACTATGGTGGTCTGCTTGAAACATGTTGGTATTACAGACTCAGTCAGGGACATGTTGAAAATGTCAGTGAAGACACTTTCCAGTTGGTCAGCACATGCTCGGAGTACACGTCCTGGTAATCCGTCTGGCCCTGCGGCCTTGTGAATGTTGACCTGCTTAAAAGTCTTACTCACATCGGCTACGGAGAGCGTGATCACATAGTCATCCGGAACAGCTGGTGCTCTCATGCATGCTTCAGTGTTGCTTGCCTCGAAGAAAGCATAGAAGTGGTTTAGCTCGTCTGGTAGGCTTGTGTCACTGGGCAGCACGCGGCTGTGCTTCCCTTTGTAGTCTGTAATAGTTTTCAAGCCCTGCCACATCCGACGAGCGTCAGAGCCAGTGTAGTACGATTCAATCTTAGTCCTGTATTGACTCTTTGCCTGTTTGATGGTTCGTCGGAGGGCATAGCGGGATTTCTTATAAGCGTCCGGGTTAGAGTCCCGCTCCTTGAAAGCGGCAGCTCTACCCTTTAGCTCAGTGCGGATGTTTCCTGTAATCCATGGCTTCTGGTTGGGGTATGTACAGTGGGGAAAAAAGTATTTAGTCAGCCACCAATTGTGCAAGTTCTCCCACTTAAAAGATGAGAGAGGCCTGTAATTTTCATCATAGGTACATGTCAACTATGATAGACAAATCGAGGAAAAAAATCCAGAAAATCACATTGTAGGATTTTTTATGAATTTATTTGCAAATTATGGTGGAAAATAAGTATTTGGTCACCTACAAACAAGCAAGATTGCTGGCTATCACAGACCTGTAACTTCTTCTTTAAGAGGCTCCTCTGTCCTCCACTCGTTACCTGTATTAATGGCACCTGTTTGAACTTGTTATCAGTATAAAGACACCTGTCCACAACCTCAAACAGTCACACTCCAAACTCCACTATGGCCAAGACCAAAGAGCTGTCAAAGGACACCAGAAACAAAATTGTAGACCTGCACCAGGCTGGGAAGACTGAATCTGCAATAGGTAAGCAGCTTGGTTTGAAGAAATCAACTGTGGGAGCAATTATTAGGAAATGGAAGACATACAAGACCACTGATAATCTCCCTCGGTCTGGGGCTCCACGCAAGATCTCACCCCGTGGGGTCAAAATGATCACAAGAACGGTGAGCAAAAATCACAGAACCACACGGGGGGACCTAGTGAATGACCTGCAGAGAGCTGGGACCAAAGTAACAAAGCCTACCATCAGTAACACACTACGCCGCCAGGGACTCAAATCCTGCAGTGCAACGTGTCCCCCTGCTTAAGCCAGTACATGTCCAGGCCCGTCTGAAGTTTGCTAGAGTGCATTTGGATGATCCAGAAGAGGATTGGGAGAATGTCATATGGTCAGATGAAACCAAAATATAACTTTTTGTTAAAAACTCAACTCGTCGTGTTTGGAGGACAAAGAATGCTGAGTTGCATCCAAAGAACACCATACCTACTGTGAAGCATGGGGGTGGAAACATCATGCTTTGGGGCTGTTTTTCTGCAAAGGGACCAGGACGACTGATCCGTGTAAAGGAAAGAATGAATGGGGCCATGTATCGTGAGATTTTGAGTGAAAACCTCCTTCCATCAGCAAGGGCATTGAAGATGAAACGTGGCTGGGTCTTTCAGCATGACAATGATCCCAAACACACCGCCCGGGCAACGAAGGATTTGCTTCGTAAGAAGCATTTCAAGGTCCTGGAGTGGCCTAGCCAGTCTCCAGATCTCAACCCCATAGAAAATCTTTGGAGGGAGTTGAAAGTCCGTGTTGCCCAGCGACAGCCCCAAAACATCACTGCTCTAGAGGAGATCTGCATGGAGGAATGGGCCAAAATACCAGCAACAGTGTGTGAAAACCATGTGAAGACTTACAGAAAACGTTTGACCTGTGTCATTGCCAACAAAGGGTATATAACAAAGTATTGAGAAACTTTTGTTATTGACCAAATACTTATTTTCCACCATAATTTGCAAATAAATTCATAAAAAATCCTACAATGTGATTTGCTGGAATTTTTTTTCTCATTTTGTCTGTCATAGTTGACGTGTACCTATGATGAAAATTACAGGCCTCTCTCATCTTTTTAAGTGGGAGAACTTGCACAATTGGTGGCTGACTAAATACTTTTTTCCCCCACTGTACGTACGGTCACTGTGGGGATGACATCATCGATGCACTTATTGATGAAGCCAGTGACTGATGTGGTGTACTCCTCAATGCTGTCTGAAGAATCCCGGAACATGTTCCAGTCTGTGCTAGCAAAACAGTCCTGTAGCTTAGCATCTGCATCATCTGACCACTTTTTTATTAACCGAGTCACTGGTGCTTCCTGCTTTAGTTTTTGCTTATAAGCAGGAATCAGGAGGATAGAGTTATGGTCAGATTTGCCAAATTGAGGGCGAGGGAGAACTTTGTATGCGTCTCTGTTTGTGGAGTAAAGGTGGTCCAGAGTTTTTTTTCCCTCTGGTTGCACATTTAACATGCTGGTAGAAATTAGGTAGAACGGATTTAAGTTTCCCTGCATTAAAGTCCCCGGCCACTAGGAGCGCTGCATCTGGATGAGTGTTTTCCTGTTGATTTATGGCCTTATACAACTCATTCAGTGCAGTCTTAATGCCAGCATTGGTTTGTGGTGGAAAATAGACAGATATGAAAAATATAGATAAACTCTCTTGGTAAATAGTGTGGTCTACAGCTTATCATAAGATACTCTACCTCAGGCGAGCAAAACCTCGAGACTTCCTTAGTATTTGATTTTGTGCACCAGCTGTTGTTTACAAATATACACAGACCACCACCCCTTGTCTTACCGGAGTCAGCCGTTCTATCCTGCCGATGTAGCGTATAGCCCGATAGCTGTATGTTATCCATGTCGTCGTTCAGCCACGACTCGGTGAAACATAAGATATTACAGTTTTTAATGTCCCGTTGGTAGGATAACCTTAATCTTAGGTCATCCAATTTATTTTCAAGTGATTGAACGTTGGCTAATAGGATTGATGGGAGCGGCAGTTTACTCGCTCGCCGTCCGATCCTTACAAGGCACCCGACCTACGTCCACGATATCTCCGTCTCTTCCTCATGCAAATGACGGGGATTTGGGCCTTGTCAGGTGTCTGTATGATATCCTTCGCGGCCGCCTCGTTGAAGAAAAAAATCTTCGTCCAATATGAGGTGAGTAATCGCTGTCCTGATATCCAGAAGCTCTTTTTGGTTATAAGAGACGATGGCAGAAACATTATGTACAAAATAAATTACAAATAACGCGGAAAAACACACATAATAGTACAATTGGTTAGAGGGCTGTAAAAGCGGCAGCCATCTTCTCCGGCGCTGTATCACTAGCCGGCTACCATCCGGTTACTCAATGTACAGTGGGGAAAAAAAGTATTTAGTCAGCCACCAATGGTGCATGTTCTCCCACTTAAAAAGATGAGAGAGGCCTGTAATTTTCATCATAGGTACACGTCAACTATGACAGACAAAATGAGAATTTTTTTTCCAGAAAATCACATTGTAGGATTTCTAATGAATTTATTTGCAAATTATGGTGGAAAATAAGTATTTGGTCAATAACAAAAGCTTCTCAATACTTTGTTATATACCCTTTGTTGGCAATGACACAGGTCAAACGTTTTCTGTAAATCTTCACAAGGTTTTCACACACTGTTGCTGGTATTTTGGCCCATTCCTCCATGCAGATCTCCTCTAGAGCAGTGATGTTTTGGGGCTGTCGCTGGGCAACAAGGACTTTCAACTCCCTCCAAAGATTTTCTATGGGGTTGAGATCTGGAGACTGGCTAGGCCACTCCAGGACCTTGAAATGCTTCTTACGAAGCCACTCCTTCGTTGCCCGGGCGGTGTGTTTGGGATCATTGTCATGCTGAAAGACCCAGCCACGTTTCATCTTCAATGCCCTTGCTGATGGAAGGAGGTTTTCACTCAAAATCTCACAATACATGGCCCCATTCATTCTTTCCTTTACACGGATCAGTCGTCCTGGTCCCTTTGCAGAAAAACAGCCCCAAAGCATGATGTTTCCACCCCCATGCTTCACAGTAGGTATGGTGTTCTTTGGACGCAACTCAGCATTCTTTGTCCTCCAAACACGACGAGTTGAGTTTTTACCAAAAAGTTATATTTTGGTTTCATCTGACCATATGACATTCTCCCAATCCTCTTCTGGATCATGCAAATGCACTCTAGCAAACTTCAGATGGGCCTGGACATGTACTGGCTTAAGCAGGGGGACACGTCTGCACTGCAGGATTTGAGTCCCTGGCGGCGTAGTGTGTTACTGATGGTAGGCTTTGTTACTCTGGTCCCAGCTCTCTGCAGGTCATTCACTAGGTCCCCCCCGTGTGGTTCTGGGATTTTTGCTCACCGTTCTTGTGATCATTTTGACCCCACGGGGTGAGATCTTGCGTGGAGCCCCAGATCGAGGGAGATTATCAGTGGTCTTGTATGTCTTCCATTTCCTAATAATTGCTCCCACAGTTGATTTCTTCAAACCAAGCTGCTCACCTATTGCAGATTCAGTCTTCCCAGCCTGGTGCAGGTCTACAATTTTGTTTCTGGTGTCCTTTGACAGCTCTTTGGTCTTGGCCATAGTGGAGTTTGGAGTGTGACTGTTTGAGGTTGTGGACAGGTGTTTTTTATACTTATAACAAGTTCAAACAGGTGCCATTAATACAGGTAACGAGTGGAGGACAGAGGAGCCTCTTAAAGAAGAAGTTACAGGTCTGTGAGAGCCAGAAATCTTGCTTGTTTGTAGGTGACCAAATACTTATTTTCCACCATAATTTGCAAATAAATTCATTAAAAATCCTACAATGTGATTTTCTGGATTTTTCTTTCTGAATTTGTCTGTCATAGTTGACGTGTACCTATGATGAAAATTACAGGCCTCTCTCATCTTTTTAAGTGGGAGAACTTGCACAATTGGTGGCTGACTAAATACTTTTTTTCCCCACTGTACATAGACATAGAATCACTGGTCACTTTAATAATGGAACAGCAGTCACTTTAATAATGTTTACATACTGTTTTATTCATTTCATATGTATATACTGTATTTTAGTCAATGCCACTCCGACATTACTCGTCCTAATATTTACAGTATGTATTCCTTAATTCCATTCTTTTACTTTTAGATTTGTGTGTATTGTTGTGAATTGTTAGATACTACTGCACTGTTGGAGCTAGGAACACAAGCTTTTCGCTAAACCCACAAAAACATCTGCTAAATATGTGTATGTGACCAATAAAATGTGATTTGATTTGAGTGGTACTCAGTAATGTGTTGTATTGGATTTGCCCCAAACATAACACTTTGTATTCAGGACAAAAAGTGAATTGCTTTGCCACATTATTTGCAGTATTATTTTAGTGGCTTGTTGCAAACAGGATGCATGTTTTGGAATACTTTTATTCAGTACAGTCTTCTTTCACTCTGTCAATTAGGTTAGTTTTGTGGAGTAACTACAATGATGTTGAGCCATCCTCAGTTTTCTCCTATCATAGCTATTAAACTCTGTAACTGTTTTAAAGTTACCATTGGCCTCATGGTGAAATCCCTGAGGGGTTTCCTTCCTCTCCGGCAACTGAGTTAGGAAAAACGCCTGTATTTTCGTAGTGACTGGGTGTATTGATACACCATCCAAAGTGTAATTCATATCTTCACCATGCTCAAAAGGATATTCAATGTTTGCTTTTTTGTTTGTTTGTTTGTTTGTTTGCTTCTTTGCGAGGCATTGAAAAACCTCCCTGGTCTTTGTGGTTAAATCTGTGTTTGATATTCACTGCTCGACTGAGGGACCTTACAGATAATTGTATGTGTGGGGTACAGAGATCATGTTAAACACTATTATTGCACACAGAGTGAGTCCATGCGACATATTATGTGACGTGTTCAGCAAATGTTTCAGTGTTGTAGCACTCGAGACCAGTCTCAGTCTCAAGTCAGGTCTCGAGACCACGTATTGAATGTCTCGGTCTTGTCTCTGTGTCCGATACATTTGTACTCGGTCTTGACTCGGTCTTGGACAGTGAGGACTCATAATTTCTTCCAGAGAGATGCCGAGACCAGCGGAGTAAAAAACTCAGAATGATCAGCTTCCGTTCAGTCAAAACCTCTTATCCAGGCCAAATATATACACTCCTTTATTGATACATTAATATCTTAACAGCCTTATCTATTATAGACATGTTTGATCAGTGGTGAACCTAT
Organism: Coregonus clupeaformis; assembly: GCF_020615455.1. Classification (NCBI taxonomy): domain Eukaryota; kingdom Metazoa; phylum Chordata; class Actinopteri; order Salmoniformes; family Salmonidae; genus Coregonus; species Coregonus clupeaformis. The sequence continues at coordinate 38,674 of NW_025534317.1, forward strand.
AGGCCTTCAGTGTGTGACAGTGGTGAACCTATAGGCCTTCAGTGGTGACAGTGGTGAACCTATAGGCCTTCAGTGGTGACAGTGGTGAACCTATAGGCCTTCAGTGTGTGACAGTGGTGAACCTATAGGCCTTCAGTGTGTGACAGTGGTGAACCTATAGGCCTTCAGTGGTGACAGTGGTGAACCTATAGGCCTTCAGTGTGTGACAGTGGTGAACCTATAGGCCTTCAGTGGAGACAGTGGAATTTACGAACGTGCAAAACCTGCTGAATATGACCGGTGTCAGTAAACGTAGGCAAAAAAAAGTCTGAGTTAGTGATGAACGCTCTAGATAACATGTAAACAGACTAACCAGCTCTGCTACGGCAAGTAAAATGGTCAGAGTGAGGTGTTCTCTCGTTGCGTCTGGAAGTAGCTAGCTAGTAAAACAGCCAACTTTATCCAGTTAGCTTGGGTGCTTGGTTGGGACAAGCATGAAATGGGAGGCAATCTGCAGTAGGAAGAGGAGGCTACAATTCCCCCATCGTGTATCAGTGCAGATTTATCAGTAGATCTTTAGCTCATCTCGCTCTGGCTAGCATTAGTTGTTGATCTTGTTGTTGGTAATGTGCATAACTGAGGGAGAGAGAGAGCTTACCTTTTTCAAGGTTGTTTGATCAATAGGACTGTAAAGTTCCCAAATGTAAGAGGACTCCCGTGGTGTTTACATGGCTTTTGGTGAATCTGATCTAATGATCTAAAGTCGTGCTGTTGCAACTGCCTGTAAACACACAGTCCAGTTCAAAGTGAATGATGGCAGGCCCGTGTGGCAAACGGCTTGTTTGTATAAAGGCCTACTGTAGCTCTGATTGGCTATAGTGCACCGGTCTGTGTAGACTTTTATTTACTGCAGTGTCTATTAATTGTCCAAACCCACGTCCATTTTCCCATTCTATATTGCTATAGAATTTTCACAAATGCCTTAGTATACGTAATTCCCAAACGTTCTAAGAATTTATGAAAACGTGAAAAATGACCATATCTAAGTGGTCCCTTGTCAGAAATGTTTTTAGGCTGTAACAACAAAATGTGGAAAAAGTCAAGGGGTGTGAATACTTTCTGAAGGCACTGAAGGTCCATCTTTATGACCTACTAGTAGATTTTATTTCAGGTCTACCTGTTTGTAACCTGTTATCAGGTCTACCTGTTTGTAACCTGTTATCAGGTCTACCTGTTTGTAACCTGTTATCAGGTCTACCTGTTTGTAACCTGTTATCAGGTCTACCTGTTTGTAACCTGTTATCAGGTCTACCAATTACAGTAGAGCTGCACTAAACCCCCAGTGTTGATATAATATAACAAGTACAGCTGCACTAAACCCCCCAGTGTTGATATAATATAACAAGTACAGCTGCACTAAACCCCCAGTGTTGATATAATACAACAAGTACAGCTGCACTAAACCCCAGTGTTGATATAATATAACAAGTACAGCTGCACTAAACCCCCAGTGTTGATATAATATAACAAGTACAGCTGCACTAAACCCCCAGTGTTGATATAATATAACAAGTAGAGCTGCACTAAACCCCCAGTGTTGATATAATATAACAAGTAGAGCTGCACTAAACCCCCCAGTGTTGATATAATATAACAAGTACAGCTGCACTAAACCCCCAGTGTTGATATAATATAACAAGTAGAGCTGCACTAAACCCCCAGTGTTGATATAATATAACAAGTAGAGCTGCACTAAACCCCCAGTGTTGATATAATATAACAAGTACAGCTGCACTAAACCCCCAGTGTTGATATAATATAACAAGTACAGCTGCACTAAACCCCCAGTGTTGATATAATATAACAAGTAGAGCTGCACTAAACCCCCAGTGTTGATATAATATAACAAGTACAGCTGCACTAAACCCCAGTGTTGATATAATATAACAAGTAGAGCTGCACTAAACCCCCAGTGTTGATATAATATAACAAGTAGAGCTGCACTAAACCACCAGTGTTGATATAATATAACAAGTAGAGCTGCACTAAACCCCCAGTGTTGATATAATATAACAAATACAGCTGCACTAAACCCCCAGTGTTGATATAATATAACAAGTACAGCTGCACTAAACCCCCAGTGTTGATACAATATAACAAGTAGAGCTGCACTAAACCCCCAGTGTTGATATAATATAACAAATAGAGCTGCACTAAACCCCCCAGTGTTGATATAATATAACAAGTACAGCTGCACTAAACCCCCAGTGTTGATATAATATAACAAGTAGAGCTGCACTAAACCCCCAGTGTTGATATAATATAACAAGTACAGCTGCACTAAACCCCCAGTGTTGATATAATATAACAAGTAGAGCTGCACTAAACCCCCAGTGTTGATATAATATAACAAGTACAGCTGCACTAAACCCCCAGTGTTGATACAATATAACAAGTAGAGCTGCACTAAACCCCCAGTGTTGATATAATATAACAAATAGAGCTGCACTAAACCCCCAGTGTTGATATAATATAACAAGTACAGCTGCACTAAACCCCCAGTGTTGATATAATATAACAAGTACAGCTGCACTAAACCCCCAGTGTTGATATAATATAACAAGTAGAGCTGCACTAAACCCCCAGTGTTGATATAATATAACAAGTACAGCTGCACTAAACCCCCAGTGTTGATATAATATAACAAGTACAGCTGCACTAAACCCCAGTGTTGATATAATATAACAAGTAGAGCTGCACTAAACCCCCAGTGTTGATATAATATAACAAGTAGAGCTGCACTAAACCCCCAGTGTTGATATCGGATAGCAGATAATATCTGAAGAGATGGTCTCATCATGTCCTGTAGGGGGACCTCTAGTTCTACTACTAATAATTTCTGTCTCATTTCATTGTCATGATCAGAAAGGTTCCCTGTGAGGTCCTATGAGCAGCTTTACGGCACATACTTTCTGACACTCCCACTAACCACCACCCTAAATAAAATATGCTGCTACATCAGCCCCTCTCCTTTCACCTCAGAGCTTCAGACGCTCATATCTCTCCTCCACTAAGGCAACATCACCTTCTTCATCATCACCATGATCAGAGTTCTCATTCACCTGGCAGCTCTTCCAATCTGGGTGACAGGTATTCAATCACTCTTTAAGAGAAGTCTAACAAATCTATTAATGTCATTAAACTGAATAAAATTCTCTCTCTCTCTCTCTCTCTCTCTCTCTCTCTCTCTCTCTCTCTCTCTCTCTCTCTCTCTCTCGCTCTCTCTCCAGGGCAGTCACTTAGTAGCAAAGTCCATCAGACTCCTATTGCAATGCTAAAAGGATCTAAAGATAATGTAAAACTCACCTGCAACCATACTATTCAAAACTACAATACGATACTATGGTACCAACAGTCAACAGGAGACACTGCTATGAAACTCATTGGGAATGCATATGCCACGTCAATAACCATGGAGAAATCATTTGAAAAGCACTTCAGTGTGAGTGGAGACGGTCAGACAGAGGCTTCCCTTCATCTCCTGAGTCTGAGAGCACCTGAAGACAGTGCAGTTTATTACTGTGCAGCCAGCCAACACAGTGATGGAGAGCACCTCCTCTCCTCTACAAAAACCCTGTCTGATAGAAAACTAGGAGCAGTGCTCAGAACACCTGCATCTGAGGTTTGAGTTTGATTCAGTGCCAATGAATAAACAGATGGATTACGGCATAAGGAAGTTGATCGTATCTGGCCTAGTACAGTTTAACGGTATTTGCAGTTTAGTGCCATTACTCATTAACATAAATTATGTGGTTACAATGTCATATCCTGTTTTTCTAGCCTTTTGGGGACCTAAGCGAGATTTTGCTGGGGCCCCCCCACCTAGCAGCAAAACATTTTAGTGGCCAACCTCTTGACTGGAGATACAATTTTTTGTTTTAAAGTACATTTCCTGAAATTCTACACATTTTGCCATGGGGAGTAAAGAAAATGTTTCTGTTTTAAAGGGCCAGTGCATTCAAAAACGTGATTTTGCTGTGGTTTTTATATATTTCCACACTATGAGGTTGAAATAATACTGTGAAATAGTGAAAATTATGATAGTGCCATTTTAGTGTAAGAGATGTTTGAAAAGACCGACTGAAATTTCAGGATTTTTTTTTTCTTCTATTTTTGTTTTTTTAGGGGGAAGACCAGCTTTAATATTGCAGATAGATTGTAACTGTCACGAATTCCGCCGAGGCTGCCTCCTCTCCTTGTTCGGGCAGGTTTCGGCGTTCGTCGTCACCGGCTTACTAGCTGCTGCCGATCCATTTATCATCACTCCACTTGTCTTGTCTAATTAATCACACACACCTGGTCCTTATCCCCAATTAGTCATTTTATAAGTGTTCCCTCTGCTTCCTTGTCTGTGTGGGTGATTGTTTGTAGTGAGCTGTGTGTAGCTCAGTTGAGCTACCCTTACCTTGTTGTTGCCAGGGTAGATATTTTCCCTGTGCCTGAGTTTTGTTGTCGCATGCTTGCGCAACTGTTTATCGACGGAATAAACTCTTTGGATGCTTTTACTCTCCTGCGCCTGACTCCTTCTATCACACGCATCACAGAATCACCCACCCGCTATGGAGTCAGCGGGACAAGAGCGCATGCCTGGAGTCGTGGCACAGGTCCAGGAGCACTCCACGATGCTGGCCAGCTTGGGGGAAGCGATTGATCAGGTTCTTCAAGTCGTCCAACGCCTGGAGAGGAGCAGACCCGATCTGTCGAGACCAGCTGGCCAACCGGATCCAGCCACCTACACCCCAGCACCAGGAGGGGTCCATATATCCCGACCACGGGCGTTTGAGGGGACAGTGGCGCTGTCCCCTCCAATTGGAACTTTACTTTGCCAGCATCGGAGCGGGAGAAGGTGTCCGTCCTCGTTTCCTGCCTCTGTGGGAAAGCCCTGGAGTGGACCAACGCGATGTGGAACAAAGGAGGAGCCGCGTTGGAGGACTACAGGGAGTTCGCTCGCCTCTTTTGGGCGGTATTCGTCCACCTGCCTGAGGGTCGAGAGGCGGGTGAGCGACTGGTCCACCTGAGGCAGTGGACGAGGACCGTGCAGGACTTCGCGTTGGAGTTCCGGACGCTGGCAGCGGGGTCCGGGTGGAACGAGCGGGCCCTGATCAACCATTTCCAGTGCCATCTGCGGGAGGACGTCCGACGGGAGCTAGCCTGCCGGGACACCATGTTGTCCTTCGATAAACTGGTGGACATGGCCATTCGGTTGGACAACCTGCTGGCAGCCAGAGGACGTCCTGGTAGGGGTCTGCCCGTTTCCACCCCGGAAGACTCGGACCACGAGCCGATAGAGCTGGGTGGAGCCGCCGGCCGAGAGAGCGGAGGACAGCGACAGTGCCACTCTGGTGGCACGAAGGGACAATCCACCACACGTCGTAGTCAACATTCTTTTGGGCCTGGAGGCGGCAGGCAGGGCACTCAAACATCACCCCAGGTATTGAACACCCACACTTGTTCAGAGCCCTCTGTTGCGCACTGTACCCTACCTATCCACTTTCCCGATCACATGGTAGTTCCCCAGTGTAAGGCGCTAGTCGATTCAGGTGCAGCTGGGAACTTTATGGATAGGGAATTCGCACGCCGTCAAGGCATTTCATTGGTTCCCCTCTCCATCCACGTCCCCTCAGAGCACTCGATAGTCGACCATTAGGGTCCGGATTTGTTACGGAAGTCACTATACCAGTCACCATGATCACCCAGGAGAATCATTTTGAGCAGGTGATTTTTTCGATTATTGAATCTCCTACTTTCCCTGTGGTATTAGGTATCCCTTGGTTAGCACTCCACAACCCCACCTTCTCATGGCCGCTGAGGGCTCTCACGGGGTGGTCGCGTAAGTGTCAGGGTAGGTGTCTAGATGTTTCTGTTGATGCAACCACGGTGGAAAGTCCAAATAGTACCTCCACCGTGTGCATTCCCCCCGAATACTGTGATCTGGCGCAAGAGTTCTCTAAAACGCAGGCGACTAAGTTACCACCTCACCGGGTGGGGGATTGCGTGATAAACCTCAGGGTAGACGCTGTACCTCCCAGGAGTCATATATACCCCCCTGTCACAGGCGGAAACGGTGGCTATGGAGACATATGTCACCGAGTCCTTGCGTCAGGGGTATACACGTCCCTCCACTTCACCCGCCTCCTCGAGTTTCTTCTTTGTGAAGAAGAAGGACGGAGGTCTGCGCCCGTGCATTGATTATTGACTACTGAATAGGGAGACCACGGGACATTATGAATACATGGTGATGCCCTATGATGCCCTATGGTTTGATGAATGCTCCCTCAGTTTTCCAGTCCTTTGTGAACAAGGTGTTTCGGGACATGCTTGGTCACGGTGTAGTGGTCTACATTGATGACGTCCTGGTGTATTCCGCTACTCGCACTGAGCATGTGTCCCTGGTTAGCAAGGTGCTGGCCCGACTGTTGGAGAATGACTTTTATGCTAAGGCAGAGAAGTGTATGTTTTTCCAGCAGTCCATCTCCTTCCTTGGATACCTCAGGGGTGGAGATGGAGGGAGATCGCATTTCAGCCGTGCGTAATTGGCCGACTCCAACCACGGTTAAGGAGGTGCAGCGACTCCTTGGCTTTGTCAACTACTATCGAAGGTTTATCCGGGGCTTTGGCAAGGTCGCAGCTCCCATCACATCCCTGTTGAAGGGTGGGTCGTCCCAGCTCCGCTTGTCTGCTGAGGCGGATCTGGCCTTCAGGAGACTGCGGGGTCTGTTCACCTCAGCTCCGGTACTAGCCCTCCCCGATCCATCACTACCGTTTGTAGTGGAGGAGGATGCGTCCGAGGTAGGGATGGGCGCTGTCCTATCCCAATGCTCGGACACGCCACCCAAGCTCTGCCCCTGTGCCTACTTCTCGACGATACTCAGCCCGGCGGAACAGAACTACGACGTTGGTGATCGGGAGCTGTTGGCTGTACGGACCACCGTAACCTGGAGTACATCCGGGCAGTGAGGAGGCTGAATCCTCGCCAGGCCAGGTGGGCCCTATTCTTCACCCGGTTTGATTTTACATACATTCTATACATTCCGGGTACAAAGAACGTGAAGGCAGATGCACTGTCCAGGCTGTTTGACACAGAGGAGAGGCCCAGAGACAACACCCCCATACTCCCGGCCTCCGGCATTGTGGTGCCGGTAGTATGGGCGATGGACGCGGATATAGAGCAGGCATTACGCACAGATCCATCTCCACCGCAGTGTCCAGCTGGGCTGCAGTACGTGTCTGCTCTTTTCCGTGATCGTCTGATCTTCTGGGCACACACGTCACCCTCCTCTGGTCACCCAGGTATCGGTCGTACAGTGTGCTGCCTGAGCAGAAAGTACTGGTGGCCTACCTTGGCAAAGGATGTGAGGGTGTACGTCTCCTCCTGCTCGGTGTGCGCCCAGAGTAAGGCACCTAGGCACCTCCCAGCGGGTAAGCTACAACCGTTACCAGTTCCACAACGACCATGGTCTCACCTTAGCATTGATTTTCTGACTGGTCTTCCCCTCTCCCAAGGTAACACCACCATCCTGGTCGTTGTGGACCGCTTCTCAAAGTCCTGCCGCCTCCTTCCTCTGCCCGGTCTCCCCACGGCCCTGCAGACTGCGGAGGCCCTGTTAACTCATGTCTTCCGGCACTACGGGGTACCAGAGGATATAGTGTCTGACCGAGGTCCCCAGTTCACTCCAAGGTCTGGAAGGCGTTCATGGAACGTCTGGGGGTCTCGGTCAGCCTGACCTCTGGGTTCCACCCCGAGAGTAATGGGCAGGTGGAACGGGTAAATCAGGACGTGGGTAGGTTCCTGCGGTCCTACTGCCAGGACGGGCCGGGGGAGTGGTCGGTGTTCTTGCCATAGGCAGAATATGCCCAGAACTCTCTCCGCCACTCCTCCACTAACCTGACGCCTTTCCAGTGTGTTCTAGGTTACCAACCGGTTCTGGCACCGTGGCACCAGAGCCAGACCGAGGCTCCTGCGGTGGGGATGACTGAGCAAGGCGTGCGGAGGAGACGTGGGATGCTGCCCACGTTCACCTCCAACGCGCCGTGCGTCGTCAGAAGGCCAACGCTGACTGTGTTTCGGTCGTTGTTATGCTGGAAGACCCAGCCACAACCCATCTTTCAATGCTCTTACTGAGGGAAGGAGGTTGTTGGCCAAGATCTCGCGATACATGGCCCCATCCATCCTCCACTCAATACGGTGCAGTCGTCCTGTCCCTTTTGCAGAAAAGCATCCCCAAAGAATGATGTTTCCACCTCCATGCTTCACGGTTGGGATGGTGTTCTTGGGGTTGTACTCATCCTCCTTCTTCCTCCAAACACACAGAGTGGAGTTTAGACCAAAAAGCTCTATTTTTGTCTCATCAGACCACATGACCTTCTCCCATTCCTCCTCTGGATCATCCAGATGGTCATTGGCAAACTTCAGATGGGCCTGGACATGCGCTGGCTTGAGCAGGGGGACCTTGCGTGCACTGCAGGATTTTAATCCATGACGGAGTAGTGTGTTACTAATGGTTTTCTTTGAGACTGTGGTCCCAGCTCTCTTCAGGTCATTGACCAGGTCCTGCCGTGTAGTTCTGGGCTGATCCCTCACCTTCCTCATGATCATTGATGCCCCACGAGGTGAGATCTTGCATGGAGCCCCAGACCGAGGGTGATTGACCGTCATCTTGAATTTCTTCCATTTTCCAATAATTGCACCAACAGCTGTTGCCTTCTCACCAAGCTGCTTGCCTATTGTCCTGTAGCCCATCCCAGCCTTGTGCAGGTCTACAATTTTGTCCCTGATTTCCTTACACAGCTCTCTGGTCTTGGCCATTGTGGAGAGGTTGGAGTCTGTTTGATTGAGTGTGTGGACAGGTGTCTTTTATACAGGTAACGAGTTCAAACAGGTGCAGTTAATACAGGTAATCAGTGGAGAACAGGAGGGCTTCTTAAAGAAAAACTAACAGGTCTGTGAGAGCCGAATTCTTACTGGTTGGTAATACTTGTTCTCCCCACTGTATATGTTGTTCTGAAATATGAACACAAAAATACTGGACATTTTCAACTCTTATTATGGTGGTGATTTGACAAGTGGGATATTGTGACACAAAATCTCAATTTAATAATTTTGTTTATTCAGGCTGTAACAACATAATGTGGAAAAAGTCAAGGGGTGTGAATACTTTCTGAAGGAACTGAAGGTCCATCTTTATGACCTACTAGTAGATTTTCTTTCAGGTCTACCTGTTTGTAACCTGTTATCAGGTCTACCTGTTTGTAACCTGTTTTCAGGTCTACCTGTTTGTAACCTGTTATCAGGTCTCCCTGTTTGTAACCTGTTATCAGGTCTCCCTGTTTGTAATCTGTTATCAGGTCTACCTGTTTGTAACCTGTTATCAGGTCTCCCTGTTTGTAACCTGTTATCAGGTCTACCTGTTTGTAACCTGTTATCAGGTCTACCTGTTTGTAACCTGTTATCAGGTCTACCTGTTTGTAACCTGTTATCAGGTCTACATGTTTGTAACCTGTTATCAGGTCTACCTAATTGTAACCTGTTATCAGGTCTACCTGTTTGTAACCAGTTATCAGGTCTCCCTGTTTGTAACCTGTTATCAGGTCTACCTGTTTGTAACCTGTTATCAGGTCTCCCTGTTTGTAACCTGTTATCAGGTCTACCTAATTGTAACCTGTTATCAGGTCTACCTGTTGTAACCTGTTATCAGGTCTACCTGTTTGTAACCTGTTATCAGGTCTCCCTGTTTGTAACCTGTTATCAGGTCTCCCTGTTTGTAACCTGTTATCAGGTCTCCCTGTTTGTAACCTGTTATCAGGTCTACCTGTTTGTAACCTGTTATCAGGTCTACCTGTTGTAACCTGTTATCAGGTCTACCTGTTTGTAACTCATTGTCATATGACATTTTGGTCTGACTGTGTACTTCTAGGTCCTACAGAACATTATTATTTTTTTTTTTTTATTTTTTTTTCACCTATATTTAACCAGGTAAGCCAGTTGAGAACAAGTTCTCATTTACAACTGCGACCTGGCCAAGATAAATCAAAGCAGTGCGATAAAAACAACAACACAGATTTACATATGGGGTAAACAAAACAAAGTCAAAAATACAACAGAAAATATATATAAAGTGTGTGCAAATGTAGCAAGGTATGGAGGTAGGGCAATAAATAGGCCATAGTGCAAAATAATTACAATTAGTTTTAACACTGGAATGATAGATGTGCAAGAGTAGCTTAGTGGTTAAGAGCGTTGTGTCAGTAACCGAAAGGTCGCTGGTTCTAATCCCCGAGCCGACTAGTTGAAAAATCTGTTGATGTGCCCTTAAGCAAGTCACTTAACCCTAATTGCTCCTGTAAGTCGCTCTGGATAAGAGCGTATGCTAAAATGTTAATGTAATCATGTGCAAATATAGATACTGGGGTGCAAATGAGCAAAATAAATAACAATATGGGGATGAGGTAGTTGGGTGGGCTAATTTCAGATGGGCTGTGTACAGGTGCAGTGATCGGTAAGGTGCTCTGACAACTGATGCTTAAAGTTAGTGGGGGAGATAAGAGTCTCCAGCTTCAGAGATTTTTGCAGTTTGTTCCAGTCATTGGCAGCAGAAAACTGGAAGGAATGGCGGCCAAAGGAGGTGTTGGCTTTGGGGATGACCAGTGAGATATACCTGCTGGAGCGCAGACTCACGGGTGGGTGTTGCTATGGTGACCAATGAGCGAAGATAAGGCAGGGATTTGCCTAGCAGAGATTTATAGATGACCTGGAGCCAGTGGGTTTGGCGACGAATATGTAGTGAGGACCATCCAACAAGCGCGTACAGGTCACAGTGGTGGGTAGTGTATGGGGCTTTGGTGACAAAACGGATGGCACTGTGATAGACTACATCCAATTTGCTGAGTAGAGTGTTGGAGGCTATTTTGTAAATGACATCGCCGAAGTCAAGGATCGGTAGGATAGTCCGTTTTACGAGGGCATGTTTGGCAGCATGTTTGAAGGAGGCTTTGTTGCGAAATAGGAAGCCGATTCTAGATTTAACTTTGGATTGGAGTTGCTTAATGTGAGTCTGGAAGGAGAGTTTACAGTCTAACCAGACACCTAGGTATTTGTAGTTGTCCACATACTCTAGGTCAGACACGCCGAGAGTAGTGATTCTAGTCGGGTGGGCGGGTGCCAGCAGCGTTCGATTGAAGAGCATTGTTACGAACCCCGTGGCTTTAAACGTCAAGGGTGGATGGACAATAGACCCGTAACATAATTCATGCAAATTAGAAGCGTGACATGGAACAGTGAGAACAAAAACTACACGACAACCATAAACTACCGTCAAACATAAAAGGTTTATTTTTGAACACACGGTAAAGGTTTGGGAAAAAGGGCTGAGCAGGACCCAAGAAATGAAACAATAGTGTAAAAAAACCTAAACTGATCTTGCCTGCCTCAAGAACCGCTAAGCTACTGCTAATCATACAAAAATACAGTGGGTGGTCCGCTCAGGTCTAACTAGTGTTTTTAGACAGTTTTCTTCCTACGGGTAATGTACGCCCAAGGGCAACTTGCTTAAATTCCCCTTTTCCCAGAAACACACAAAGTTACCAAACAGAGTAACCAGCAAATGAGTGAGTACACAAAACACAGGACACCCCCAGTATCCATCACTCACATACGGAAAATAGTCTAACAAAGTTACCAAACAGAGTAACCAGCAAATGAGTGAGTACACAAAACACAGGACACCACAGTATCCATACTCACATACGGAAATAGTCTCTCCCAACAAACACAACTGACCGGCTTTTAAACAATGGAAGGTGTGATTGAAAAACCAGAAACAGGTGGTGCAATGCAGAGGAATGTCCACTGATTGGTCCACCTCAGCAATCAGCAGACACCCCAACGACCACCAATCAGGAACATACAGGACACCTGTGATTAGGGCAGAAGGAGAGGCAAAACACAAAAAGACACAGGATACCTGTATCCGTAACAAGCATGCATTTAGTTTTCCTAGTGTTTAAGAGCAGTTGGAGGCTACGGAAGGAGTGTTGTATGGCATTGAAGCTCGTTTGGAGGTTTGTTAACACAGTGTCCAATGAAGGGCCAGGTGTATACAAAATGGTGTTCTATGCGTAGAGGTGAATCTGAGAGTCACCAGCAGCAAGAGCGACATCATTGATATACACAGAGAAAATAGTCGGCCCGAGAATTGAACCCTGTGGCACCCCCATAGAGACTGCCATAGGTCCAGATAACAGGCCCTCCGATTTGACACATTGAACTCTATCTGAGAAATAATTGGTGAACCAGGCAAGGCAGTCATTTGAGAAACCAAGGCTATTTAGTCTGCCAATAAGAATGCGGTGGTTGACAGAGTCGAAAGCCTTGGCCAGGTCGATGAAGACGGCTGCACAGTACTATCTTTTATCGATCGCGGTTATAATATCGATTAGGACCTTGAGCGTGGCTGAGGTGCACCCATGACCAGCTCGGAAACCATATTGCATAGCGGAGAAGATACGGTGGGATTCGAAATGGTCGATGATCTGTTTATTAACTTGGCTTTCCAATACTTTCGAAAGGCAGGGCAGGATGGATACAGGTCTGTAACAGTTTGGATCTAGAGTGTCACCCCCTTTGAAGAGGGGGATGACCGCGACAGCTTTCCAATCTCTGGGGATCTCAGACGTTACATACTCTTTCAACAGAAGGATCTTTCTGCTCAAATAAGCTGCAGTCACACTAAGGGTGGCAGCCACCAGTGCTATAAAATACTACTTAAGCAGTATTTTGGGGTATCTGTACTTTACTTGAGTATTTATCTTTTTGACAACTTTTACTTTTAATCCACTGCATTCCTAAGGAAAATATGTACTTTTTACACCCATACATCTTTCTTGACACCCAAAAGTACTTGTTACAGTCTGAATTCTCATGCAGGACAGCAATATGGTCCAATTCACACACCTCTGATCTGGTGGACTCACTAAACACAAATACTGCGTTTTGTAAATTATGTCTGAGTGTTGGAGTGTGCCCCTGGATGTCCGCACATTTTCAAAGAATGGTGCTGTCTTGTTTACTTAATATAAGGAATTTGACGTATTGCTTATAGTTTTGCTTTTCCATTTTACTCAAGTAAGATAATTGAGCACTTTTTCCACCACTGGTAGCTACTACCAGATGTACTGGTATACACAGCATCCAGGAGAGGGAATTAAGCAGGTAGCCTTCATTATTCCCAGAGCCAAACCTGAGTATGTAGGGGGATTTCAGTGAAGACAAATACGTAGCCACCAAGACTGTATTTCAGAGAGGATCTTTCACAGTGAAGAAATTGGAGGCAGGAGACAGCTACATGTACTTATGTGCTGTGGGTGATCACAGTGATACCGACGACAAGTACAGCTGCACTAAACCCCCAGTGTTGATATAATATAACAAGTACAGCTGCACTAAACCCCCAGTGTTGATATAAGATAACAAGTAGAGCTGCACTAAACCCCCAGTGTTGATATAATATAACAAGTACAGCTGCACTAAACCCCCAGTGTTGATATAATATAACAAGTACAGCTGCACTAAACCCCAGTGTTTATATAATATAACAAGTAGAGCTGCACTAAACCCCCAGTGTTGATATAATATAACAAGTACAGCTGCACTAAACCCCCAGTGTTGATATAATATAACAAGTACAGCTGCACTAAACCCCCAGTGTTGATATAATATAACAAGTAGAGCTGCACTAAAACCCCCAGTGTTGATATAATATAACGAATACAGCTGCACTAAACCCACAGTGTTGATATAATATAACAAGTACAGCTGCACTAAACCCCCAGTGTTGATATAATATAACAAGTAGAGCTGCACTAAACCCCCAGTGTTGATATAATATAACAAGTACAGCTGCACTAAACCCCCAGTGTTGATATAATATAACAAGTACAGCTGCACTAAACCCCCAGTGTTGATATAATATAACAAGTACAGCTGCACTAAACCCCCAGTGTTGATATAATATAACAAGTAGAGCTGCACTAAACCCCCAGTGTTGATATAATATAACAAATACAGCTGCACTAAACCCACATTGTTGATATAATATAACAAGTACAGCTGCACTAAACCCCCAGTGTTGATATAATATAACAAGTACAGCTGCACTAAACTCCCAGTGTTGATATAATATAACAAGTACAGCTGCACTAAACCCCCAGTGTTGATATAATATAACAAGTACAGCTGCACTAAACCCCCAGTGTTGATATAATATAACAAGTACAGCTGCACTAACCCCAGTGTTGATATAATATAACAAGTACAGCTGCACTAAACCCCAAGTGTTGATATAATATAACAAGTAGAGCTGCACTAAACCCCCAGTGTTGATATAATATAACAAGCAGAGCTGCACTAAACCCCCAGTGTTGATATAATATAACAAGTAGAGCTGCACTAAACCCCCAGTGTTGATATAATATAACAAGTAGAGCTGCACTAAACCCCCAGTGTTGATATAATATAACAAGTAGAGCTGCACTAAACCCACAGTGTTGATATAATATAACAAGTACAGCTGCACTAAAACCCCAGTGTTGATATAATATAACAAGTACAGCTGCACTAAACCCCCAGTGTTGATATAATATAACAAGTACAGCTGCACTAAACCCCAAGTGTTGATATAATATAACAAGTAGAGCTGCACTAAACCCCCAGTGTTGATATAATATAACAAGCAGAGCTGCACTAAACCCCAGTGTTGATATAATATAACAAGTAGAGCTGCACTAAACCCCAGTGTTGATATAATATAACAAGTAGAGCTGCACTAAACCCCCAGTGTTGATATAATATAACAAGTAGAGCTGCACTAAACCCACAGTGTTGATATAATATAACAAGTACAGCTGCACTAAACCCCCAGTGTTGATATAATATAACAAGTACAGCTGCACTAAACCCCCAGTGTTTATATAATATAACAAGTAGAGCTGCACTAAACCCCCAGTGTTGATATAATATAACAAGTACAGCTGCACTAAAACCCCCAGTGTTGATATAATATAACAAGTACAGCTGCACTAAACCCCCAGTGTTGATATAATATAACAAGTAGAGCTGCACTAAACCCCCAGTGTTGATATAATATAACGAATACAGCTGCACTAAACCCACAGTGTTGATATAATATAACAAGTACAGCTGCACTAAACCCCCAGTGTTGATATAATATAACAAGTAGAGCTGCACTAAACCCCCAGTGTTGATATAATATAACAAGTACAGCTGCACTAAACCCCCAGTGTTGATATAATATAACAAGTACAGCTGCACTAAACCCCCAGTGTTGATATAATATAACAAGTACAGCTGCACTAAAGCCCCAGTGTTGATATAATATAACAAGTAGAGCTGCACTAAAACCCCCAGTGTTGATATAATATAACGAATACAGCTGCACTAAACCCACAGTGTTGATATAATATAACAAGTACAGCTGCACTAAACCCCCAGTGTTGATATAATATAACAAGTAGAGCTGCACTAAACCCCCAGTGTTGATATAATATAACAAGTACAGCTGCACTAAACCCCAAGTGTTGATATAATATAACAAGTAGAGCTGCACTAAACCCCCAGTGTTGATATAATATAACAAGCAGAGCTGCACTAAACCCCCAGTGTTGATATAATATAACAAGTAGAGCTGCACTAAACCCCCAGTGTTGATATAATATAACAAGTAGAGCTGCACTAAACCCCCAGTGTTGATATAATATAACAAGTAGAGCTGCACTAAACCCACAGTGTTGATATAATATAACAAGTACAGCTGCACTAAACCCCCAGTGTTGATATAATATAACAAGTACAGCTGCACTAAACCCCCAGTGTTGATATAATATAACAAGTACAGCTGCACTAAACCCCAAGTGTTGATATAATATAACAAGTAGAGCTGCACTAAACCCCCAGTGCTGATATAATATAACAAGCAGAGCTGCACTAAACCCCCAGTGTTGATATAATATAACAAGTAGAGCTGCACTAAACCCCCAGTGTTGATATAATATAACAAGTACAGCTGCACTAAACCCCCAGTGTTGATATAATATAACAAGTACAGCTGCACTAAACCCCCAGTGTTGATATAATATAACAAGTAGAGCTGCACTAAACCCCCAGTGTTGATATAATATAACAAGTACAGCTGCACTAAACCCCAAGTGTTGATATAATATAACAAGTAGAGCTGCACTAAACCCCAGTGTTGATATAATATAACAAGCAGAGCTGCACTAAACCCCCAGTGTTGATATAATATAACAAGTAGAGCTGCACTAAACCCCCAGTGTTGATATAATATAACAAGTACAGCTGCACTAAACCCCCAGTGTTGATATAATATAACAAGTAGATCTGCACTAAACCCCCAGTGTTGATATAATATAACAAGTAGATCTGCACTAAACCCCCAGTGTTGATATAATATAACAAGTAGAGCTGCACTAAACCCCCAGTGTTGATATAATATAACAAGTACAGCTGCACTAAACCCCCAGTGTTGATATAATACAACAAGTAGAGCTGCACTAAACCCCCAGTGTTGATATAATATAACAAGTAGAGCTGCACTAAACCCCCAGTGTTGATATAATATAACAAGTAGAGCTGCACTAAACCCCCAGTGTTGATATAATATAACAAGTACAGCTGCACTAAACCCCAGTGTTGATATAATATAACAAGTAGAGCTGCACTAAACCCCCAGTGTTGATATAATATAACAAGTAGAGCTGCACTAAACCCCCAGTGTTGATATAATATAACAAGTACAGCTGCACTAAACCCCCAGTGTTGATATAATATAACAAGTACAGCTGCACTAAACCCCCAGTGTTGATATAATATAACAAGTAGAGCTGCACTAAACCCCCAGTGTTGATATAATATAACAAGTAGAGCTGCACTAAACCCCCAGTGTTGATATAATATAACAAGTACAGCTGCACTAAACCCCCAGTGTTGATATAATATAACAAGTACAGCTGCACTAAACCCCCAGTGTTGATATAATATAACAAGTAGAGCTGCACTAAACCCCCAGTGTTGATATAATATAACAAGTAGAGCTGCACTAAACCCCCAGTGTTGATATAATATAACAAGTAGAGCTGCACTAAACCCCCAGTGTTGATATAATATAACAAGTAGAGCTGCACTAAACCCCCAGTGTTGATATCGGATAGCAGATAATATCTGAAGAGATGGTCTCATCATGTCCTGTAGGGGGACCTCTTGCTCTACTACTACTAATTTCTGTCTCATTTCATTGTCATGATCAGAAAGGTTCCCTGTGAGGTCCTATGAGCAGCTTTACGGTACAGACTTTCTGACACTCCCACTAACCACCACCCTAAATAAAATATGCTGCTACATCAGCCCCTCTCCTTTCACCTCAGAGCTTCATCCAGGAGACGCTCATATCTCTCCTCCACTAAGGCAACATCACCTTCTTCTTCATCACCATGATCAGTGTTCTGATTCACCTGGCAGCTCTTCCAATCTGGGTGACAGGTATTCAATCACTCATTAAGAGAAGTCTAACAAATCTATGAATGTCATTAAACTGAATAAAATGTTCTCTCTCTCTCTCTCTCTCTCTCTCTCTCTCTCTCTCTCTCTCTCTCTCTCTCTCTCTCTCTCTCTCTCTCTCTCTCTCTCTCTCTCTCTCTCTCTCTCTCTCTCTCTCTCTCTCTCTCTCAGGGCAGTCACTTAGTAGCAAAGTCCATCAGACTCCTATTGCAATGCTAAAAGGATCTAAAGATAATGTAAAACTCACCTGCAACCATACTATTCAAAGCTACAATACGATACTATGGTACCAACAGTCAACAGGAGACACTGCTATGAAACTCATTGGCTATGCATATACCACGTCAATAACCATAGAGAAATCGTTTGAAAAGCACTTCAATGTGAGTGGAGACGGTTGGAAAGAGGCTTCCCTTCATCTACTGAGTCTGAGAGCACCTGAAGACAGTGCAGTTTATTACTGTGCAGCCAGCCAACACAGTGATGTAGATACCCTTCTCTCCTCTACAAAAAACCCTGTCTGATAGAAAACTAGGAGCAGTACTCAGAACACCTGCATCTGAGGTTTGAGTTTGATTCAGTGCCAATGAATAAACAGATGGATTACGGCATAAGGAAGTTGATCGTATCTGGCCTAGTACAGTTTAACGGTATTTACAGTTTAGTGTCATTACTCATTAACATACAGTGCCTTGCAAAAGTATTCATCCCCCTTGGCGTTTTTTTCTATTTTGTTGCATTACAACCTGTCATTTAAATGGATATTTATTTGGATTTCATGTAATGGACATACACAAAATAGTCCAAATTGGTGAAGTGAAATGAAAAAAATAACTTGTTTCAAAAAATTCTAAAAAATGTATAACGGAAAAGTGGTGCGTGCATATGTATTCACCCCCTTTGCTATGAAGCCCCTAAATAAGATCTGGTGCAACCAATTACCATCAGAAGTCACATAATTAGTTAAATAAAGTCCACCTGTGTGCAATCTAAGTCTAATTTTAGTTTTAAATTATATTTCCTGAAATTCTACACATTTTGCCATGGGGAGTAAAGAAAATGTTGCTGTTTTAAGGGGCCAGTGCATTCAGAAACATGATTCTGCTGTGTTTTATATATATTTCCACACTAAGAGGTTGAAATAATACTGTGAAATTGTGAAAATTACGATAATGCCCTTTTAGTGTAAGAGCTGTTTTAAAAGACCGCCTGAAATTTCAGCCTGTTTTGGTGGGATGGAGTTTTGGCCTTCCACGGTGACATCACAATGTGATAAATGAGCTAATAGACCAATAAGAAAGAGTTCCAAACCTCTCTGCCAATAACAGCACATTTTCAGTGTCCCCCTCCCCACTCAGACCACTCCCAGACTGTCCTAGCAAATGAATTTCTTGACTAATTGCTCTTTACTAAGAAGCTATCTTTTTCTTCTTTTGACCATTTTAATTGAAAGCAATCACAGTAAGGTACCAATTGTTATCCATAAATTATTTGATATTGAGATCAAAATGTCTGCATTTGACCGTTAAAACCCAAAACAAAAACTTGTATAAATGGCAGCATTCAAGCAAAACTGAAAGTGCAGAACCAGCGCATTTAACCACGACAAGGTAACTGGGAATATGGTTGAATACCAACAGTGTAGTTATTCCCTCCGTAAGGCAAATTGTCAGTACAGAGACAAAGTGGAGTCGCAATTCAACGGCTCAGACACGAGACGTATGTGGCAGGGACTCCAGACAATCACGGATTACAAAGGGAAAACCAGCCACGTTGCGGACACCCGACGTCTTGCTCCCGGACAAGCTAAACACCTTCTTCGCCCGCTTTGAGGATAACACAGTGCCACCGACGAGGCACTCTCCCAAGGACTGTGGGCTCTCCTTCTCCATGGCCGACGTGAGTAAGACATTTATGCGTGTTAACCCTCGCAAGGCTGCCGGCCCAGATGGCATCCCTAGCCGCATCCTCAGAGCATGCGCAGACCAGCCGCCTGGAGTGTTTACGGACATGTTCAATCTTTCCGTATCTCAGTCTGCTGTCCCCACTTGCTTCAAGATGTCCACCATTGCTCCTGTCCCCAAGAAAGTAACTGTAGCGCTCACTTCTGTCATCATGAAGTGCATTGAGAGGCTAGTTAAGGATCATATGACCTCCACCTTACCTGACACCCTAGACCCACTTCCATTTGCTTACCGCACCAATAGATCCACAGATGATGCAATCGCCATCGTACTGCACACGGCCCTATCCCATCTAGACCTGACAAATAAATATGTACGAATGCTGTTCATTGACTATAACTCAGCCATCAACACCATTGCACCCTCCAAGCTCATCATTAAGCACCCTGTCTGCCCTCTAGGACACCTACAGCACCCGATGTCACAGGAAGGCCAAAAAGATCATCAAGGACTTCAACCACCCGAGCCACGGCCTGTTCATCCCGCTATCATCCAAAAGGCGAGGTCATTACAGGTGCATCAAAGCTGGGACCGAGAGACTGAAAAACAGCTTCTATCTCAAGGCCATCAAGATGTTAAATAGCCATCACTAAATCAAATCAAATCAAATTTTATTGGCCACATGCGCCGAATACAACAGGTGCAGACATTACAGTGAAATGCCTACTTACAGCCCTTAACCTACAGTGCATTTCTTTTTAACAAAAAAAAAGTAAAAATAAAACAACAACAAAAAAAGTGTTGAGAAAAAAGAGCAGAAGTAAAATAAAATAACAGTAGGAGGCTATATATACCGGGGGGTACAGATGCAGAGTCAATGTGAGGGGGCACCGGCTAGTTGAAGTAATATGTACATGTGGGTAGAGTTAAAGTGACTATGCATAAATAATTAACAGAGTAGCAGCAGCGTAAAAGGATGGGGTGGGGGGCAGTGCAAATAGTCCAGGTAGCCATGATTAGCTGTTCAGGAGTCTTATGGCTTGTGGGTAGAAGCTGTTGAGAAGTTTTTGGACCTAGACTTGGCACTCCGGTACCGCTTGCACGTGCGGTAGCAGAGAGAACAGTCTATGACTAGGGGTGGCTGGAGTCTTTGACAATTTTGAGGGCCTTCCTCTGACACCGCCTGGTATAGAGGTCCTGGATGGCAGGAAGCTTGGCCCCAGTGATGTACTGGGCCGTACACACTACCCTCTGTAGTGCCTTGCGGTCGGAGGCCAAGCAGTTGCCATACCAGGCGGTGATGCAACCAGTCAGGATGCTCTCGATGGTGCAGCTGTACAATTTTTTGAGGATCTGAGGACCCATGCCAAATCTTTTCAGTCTCCTGAGGGGGGATAGGCTTTGTCGTGCCCTCTTCACGACTGTCTTGGTGTGTTTGGACCATGATAGTTCGTTGGTGATGTGGACACCAAGGAACTTGAAGCTCTCAACCTGTTCCACTACAGCCCCGTCGATGAGAATGGGGGGCGTGCTCAGTCCTCTTTTTTTTCCTATAGACCACAATCATCTCCTTTGTCTTGGTCACGTTGAGGGAGAGGTTGTTGTCCTGGCACCACACGGCCAGGTCTCTGACCTCCTCCCTATAGGCTGTCTCATCGTTGTCGGTGATCAGCCTCACGACTGTTGTGTCGTCGGCAAACTTAATGATGGTGTTGGAGTCCTGCCTGGCCATGCAGTCATGGGTGAACAGGGAGTACAGGAGGGGACTGAGCACGCACCCCTGAGGGGCCCCGTGTTGAGGATCAGTGTGGCAGATGTGTTGTTACCTACCCTTACCACCTGGGGGCGGCCCGTCAGGAAGTCCAGGATCCAGTTGCAGAGGGAGGTGTTTAGTCCCAGGATCCTTAGCTTAGTGATGAGCTTAGAGGGCACTATGGTGTTGAATGCTGAGCTGTAGTCAATGAATAGCATTCTCACAAAGGTGTTCCTCTTGTCCAGGTGGGAAAGGGCAGTGTGGAGTGCAATAGAGATTGCATCATCTGTGGATCTGTTGGGGCGGTATGCAAATTGGAGTGGGTCTAGGGTTTCTGGGATAATGCTGTTGATGTGAGCCATGACCAGCCTTTCAAAGCACTTCATGGCTACAGACGTCCAGTGCTACGGGTCGGTAGTCATTTAGGCATGTTATCCTTGGGCACGGGGACTATGGTGGTCTGCTTGAAACATGTTGGTATTACAGACTCAGTCAGGGACATGTTGAAAATGTCAGTGAAGACACTTTCCAGTTGGTCAGCACATGCTCGGAGTACACGTCCTGGTAATCCGTCTGGCCCTGCGGCCTTGTGAATGTTGACCTGCTTAAAAGTCTTACTCACATCGGCTACGGAGAGCGTGATCACATAGTCATCCGGAACAGCTGGTGCTCTCATGCATGCTTCAGTGTTGCTTGCCTCGGCGAGCATAGAAGTGGTTTAGCTCGTCTGGTAGGCTTGTGTCACTGGGCAGCACGCGGCTGTGCTTCCCTTTGTAGTCTGTAATAGTTTTCGGCCCTGCCACATCCGACGAGCGTCAGAGCCAGTGTGAGTACGATTCAATCTTAGTCCTGTATTGACTCTTTGCCTGTTTGATGGTTCGTCGGAGGGCATAGCGGGATTTCTTATAGCGTCCGGGTTAGAGTCCCGCTCCTTGAAAGCGGCAGCTCTACCCTTTAGCTCAGTGCGGATGTTTCCTGTAATCCATGGCTTCTGGTTGGGGTATGTACGTGCGGTCACTGTGGGGATGACATCATCGATGCACTTATTGATGAAGCCAGTGACTGATGTGGTGTACTCCTCAATGCTGTCTGAACATGTTCCAGTCTGTGCTAGCAAAACAGTCCTGTAGCTTAGCATCTGCATCATCTGACCACTTTTTTATTAACCGAGTCACTGGTGCTTCCTGCTTTAGTTTTTGCTTATAAGCAGGAATCAGGAGGATATAGTTATGGTCAGATTTGCCAAATGGAGGGCGAGGGAGAGCTTTGTATGCGTCTCTGTGTGTGGAGTAAAGGTGGTCCAGAGTTTTTTTCCCTCTGGTTGCACATTTAACATGCTGGTAGAAATTAGGTAGAAACGGATTTAAGTTTCCCTGCATTAAAGTCCCCGGCCACTAGGAGCGCTGCATCTGGATGAGTGTTTTCCTGTTGATTTATGGCCTTATACAGCTCATTCAGTGCAATCTTAATGCCAGCATTGGTTTGTGGTGGAAAATAGACAGATATGAAAAATATAAATGAAAACTCTCTTGGTAAATAGTGTGGTCTACAGCTTATCATAAGATACTCTACCTCAGGCGAGCAAAACCTCGAGACTTCCTTAGTATTTGATTTTGTGCACCAGCTGTTGTTTACAAATATACACAGACCGCCACCCCTTGTCTTACGGAGTCAGCCGTTCTATCCTGCCGATGTAGCGTATAGCCCGATAGCTGTATGTTATCCATGTGCGTCGTTCAGCCATGACTCGGTGAAACATAAGATATTACAGTTTTTAATGTCCCGTTGGTAGGATAACCTTAATCTTAGGTCATCCAATTTATTCAAGTGATTGAACGTTGGCTAATAGGATTGATGGGAGCGGCAGTTTACTCGCTCGCCGTCGGATCCTTACAAGGCACCCCGACCTACGTCCACGATATCTCCGTCTCTTCCTCATGCAAATGACGGGGATTTGGGCCTTGCCGGGTGTCTGTATGATATCCTTCGCGGCCGCCTCGTTGAAGAAAAAATATTCGTCCAATATGAGGTGAGTAATCGCTGTCCTGATATCCAGAAGCTCTTTTTGGTTATAAGAGACGATGGCAGAAACATTATGTACAAAATAAATTACAAATAACGCGGAAAAACACACATAATAGTACAATTGGTTAGAGGGCTGTAAAACGGCAGCCATCTTCTCCGGCGCTGTTTCACTAGCCGGCTACCACCCGGTTACTCAATGTACATAGACATAGAATCACTGGTCACTTTAATAATGGAACAGTAGTCACTTTAATAATGTTTACACACTGTTTTATTCATTTCATATGTATATACTGTATTTTAGTCAATGCCACTCCGACATTACTCGTCCTAATATTTACAGTATGTATTCCTTAATTCCATTCTTTTACTTTTAGATTTGTGTGTATTGTTGTGAATTGTTAGATACTACTGCACTGTTGGAGCTAGGAACACAAGCTTTTCGCTACACCCGCAAAAACATCTGCTAAATATGTGTATGTGACCAATAAAATGTGATTTGATTTGAGTGGTACTCAGTAATGTGTTCTATTGGATTTGCCCCAAACATAACACTTTGTATTCAGGACAAAAGTGAATTGCTTTGCCACATTATTTGCAGTATTATTTTAGTGGCTTGTTGCAAACAGGATGCATGTTTTGGAATACTTTTATTCAGTACAGTCTTCTTTCACTCTGTCAATTAGGTTAGTTTTGTGGAGTAACTACAATGATGTTGAGCCATCCTCAGTTTTCTCCTATCATAGCTATTAAACTCTGTAACTGTTTTAAAGTTACCATTGGCCTCATGGTGAAATCCCTGAGGGGTTTCCTTCCTCTCCGGCAACTGAGTTAGGAAAAACGCCTGCATTTTCGTAGTGACTGGGTGTATTGATACACCATCCAAAGTGTAATTCATATCTTCACCATGCTCAAAAGGATATTAAATGTTTGCTTTTTTGTTTGTTTTACCCATCTACCAATAGGGGCCCTTCTTTGCGAGGCATTGAAAAACCTCCCTGGTCTTTGTGGTTAAATCTGTGTTTGATATTCACTGCTCGACTGAGGGACCTTACAGATAATTGTATGTGTGGGGTACAGAGATCATGTTGAACACTATTATTGCACACAGAGTGAGTCCATGCAACATATTATGTGACATGTTCAGCAAATGTTTCAGTGTTGTAGCACTCGAGACCGGTCTCAGTCTCAAGTCAGGTCTTGAGACCACGTATTGAATGTCTCGGTCTTGTCTCGGTGTCCGATACATTTGTACTCAGTCTTGACTCGGTCTTGGACAGTGAGGACTCATAATTTCTTCCAGAGAGATGCAGAGACCAGCGGAGTAAAAAACTCAGAATGATCAGCTTCCGTTCAGTCAAAACCTCTTATCCAGGCCAAATATATACACTCCTTTATTGATACATTAATATCTTAACAGCCTTATCTATTATAGACATGTTTGATCAGTGGTGAACCTATAGGCCTTCAGTGTGTGACAGTGGTGCACCTATAGGCCTTCAGTGGTGACAGTGGTGAACCTATAGGCCTTCAGTGTGTGACAGTGGTGAACCTATAGGCCTTCAGTGGTGACAGTGGTGAACCTATAGGCCTTCAGTGTGACAGTGGTGAACCTATAGGCCTTCAGGGGTGACAGTGGTGAACCTATAGGCCTTCAGTGGTGACAGTGGTGAACCTATAGGCCTTCAGTGGTGACAGTGGTGAACCTATAGGCCTTCAGTGGTGACAGTGGTGAACCTATAGGCCTTCAGTGTGTGACAGTGGTGAACCTATAGGCCTTCAGTGGTGACAGTGGTGAACCTACAGTGGGGAGAACAAGTATTTGATACACTGCCGATTTTGCAGGTTTTCCTACTTACAAAGCATGTAGAGGTCTGTAATTTTTATCATAGGTACACGTCAACTGTGAGTGACGGAATCTAAAAAAAATCCAGAAAATCACATTGTATGATTTTTATGTAATTAATTTGCATTTTATTGCATGACATAAGTATTTGATCACCTACCAACCAGTAAGAATTCCGGCTCTCACAGACCTGTTAGTTTTTATTTAAGAAGCTCTCCTGTTCTCTACTCATTACCTGTATAACTGCACCTGTTTGAACTTCGTTACCTGTATAAAAGACCCCTGTCCACACACTCAATCAAACAGACTCCAACCTCTCCACAATGGCCAAGACCAGAGAGCTGTGTAAGGACATCAGGGATAAA
This sequence comes from Coregonus clupeaformis, assembly GCF_020615455.1. NCBI lineage: Eukaryota > Metazoa > Chordata > Actinopteri > Salmoniformes > Salmonidae > Coregonus > Coregonus clupeaformis. Next base: position 64,193 of record NW_025534317.1, read on the forward strand.
ATTGTAGACCTGCACAAGGCTGGGATGGGCTACAGGACAATAGGCAAGCAGCTTGGTGAGAAGGCAACAACTCTTGGCGCAATTATTAGAAAATGGAAGAAGTTCAAGATGACGGTCAATCACCCTCGGTCTGGGGCTCCATGCAAGATCTCACCTCGTGGGGCATCAATGATCATGAGGAAGGTGAGGATCAGCTCAGAACTACACGGCAGGACCTGGTCAATGACCTGAAGAGAGCTGGGACCACAGTCTCAAAGAAAACCATAAGTAACACACTACGCAGTCATGGATTAAAATGCTGCAGCACACACAAGGTCCCCCCTGCTCAAGCCAGCGCATGTCCAGGCCCGTCTGAAGTTTGCCAATGACCATCTGGATGATCCAGAGGAGGAATGGGAGAAGGTCATGTGGTCTGATGAGACAAAAATAGAGCTTTTTGGTCTAAACTCCACTCGCCGTGTTTGGAGGAAGAAGAAGGATGAGTACAACCCCAAGAACACCATCCTAACCGTGAAGCATGGAGGTGGAAACATCATTATTTGGGGATGCTTTTCTGCAAAGGGGACAGGACGACTGCACCGTATTGAGGGGAGGATGTATCGCGAGATCTTGGCCAACAACCTCCTTCCCTCAGTAAGAGCATTGAAGATGGGTCGTTGCTGGGTCTTCCAGCATGACAATGACCCAAACACACAGCCAGGGCAACTAAGGAGTGGCTCCGTAGAAGCATCTCAAGGTCCTGGCGTGGCCTAGCCAGTCTCCAGACCTGAACCCAATAGAAAATCTTTGAAGGGAGCTGAAAGTCCGTATTGCCCAGCGACAGCCCCGAAACCTGAAGGATCTGGAGAAGGTCTGTATGGAGGAGTGGGCCAAAATCCCTGCTGCAGTGTGTGCAAACCTGGTCAAGATCTACAGGAAACGTATGATCTCTGTAATTGCAAACAAAGGTTTCTGTACCAAATATTAAGTTCTGCTTTTCTGATGTATCAAATACTTATGTCATGCAATAAAATGCAAATTAATTACATAAAAATCATACAATGTGATTTTCTGGATTTTTGTTTTAGATTCCGTCTCTCACAGTTGAAGTGTACCTATGATAAAAATTAGAGACCTCTACATGCTTTGTAAGTAGGAAAACCTGCAAAATTGGCAGTGTATCAAATACTTGTTCTCCCCACTGTATAGGCCTTCAGTGGTGACAGTGGTGAACCTATAGGCCTTCAGTGTGACAGTGGTGAACCTATAGGCCTTCAGTGTGTGACAGTGGTGAACCTATAGGCCTTCAGTGGTGACAGTGGTGAACCTATAGGCCTTCAGTGGTGACAGTGGTGAACCAATAGGCCTTCAGTGGTGACAGTGGTGAACCTATAGGCCTTCAGTGGTGAACCTATAGGCCTTCAGTGGTGACAGTGGTGAACCATAGGCCTTCAGTGGTGACAGTGGTGAACCTATAGGCCTTCAGTGGTGACAGTGGTGAACCTATAGGCCTTCAGTGTGTGACAGTGGTGAACCTATAGGCCTTCAGTGGTGACAGTGGTGAACCTATAGGCCTTCAGTGGTGACAGTGGTGAACCTATAGGCCTTCAGTGGTGACAGTGGTGATCCTATAGGCCTTCAGTGGTGAACCTATAGGCCTTCAGTGGTGACAGTGGTGAACCTATAGGCCTTCAGTGTGTGACAGTGGTGAACCTATAGGCCTTCAGTGGTGACAGTGGTGAACCTATGGGCCTTCAGTGTGTGACAGTGGTGAACCCATAGGCCTTCAGTGGTGACAGTGGAATTTAGGAACGTGCAAAACCTGCTGAATATGACCGGTGTCAGTAAACGTAGGCAACAAAAAAAAAGTCAGAGTTAGTGATGAACGCTCTAGATAACATAAACAGACTAACCAGCTCTGCTACGGTGAGTAAAATGGTCAGAGTGAGGTGTTCTCTCGCTACGGCTCTGGAAGTAGCTAGCTAGCAAAACAGCCAACTTTAGCCAGTTAGCTTGGGTGCTTGGTTGGGACAAGCATGAAATGGGAGGCAATCTGCAGTAGGAAGAGGAGGCTACAATTCCCCATCGTTTATCAGTGCAGATTTATCAGTAGATCTTTAGCTCATCTTGCTCTGGCTAGCATTAGTTGTTGATCTTGTTGTTGGTAATGTGCATAACTGAGGGAGAGAGAGAGCTTACCTTTTTCAAGGTTGTTTGATCAATAGGACTGTAAAGTTCCCAAATGTAAGAGGACTCCCGTGGTGTTTACACGGCTTTTGGTGAATCTGTTCTAATGATCTAAAGTGCTGTTGCAACTGCCTGTAAACACACAGTCCAGTTCAAACTGAATGACGGCAGGCCCGTGGGGCAAATGGCTTGTTTGTATAAAGGTCTACTGTAGCTCTGATTGGCTATAGTGCACCGGTCTGTGTAGACCTTTATTTACTGCAGTGTCTATTAATTGTCCAAACCCACGTCCATTTTCCTATTCTATATGGCTATAGAATTTTCACAAATGCCTTAGTATACGTAATTCCCAAACGTTCTAAGAATTTATGAAAACGTGAAAAATGACCATATCTAAGTGGTCGCGTGTCATATTCTTCCTGGGTGTGTATTTGAACAGATTTTAATAAGATGTCATGTTGCTAAAAATCTGTCAGTTCCACTTTAAATGCAATAATGTTTCACACACATAAGTTATTTTCAAAGAGATGGCTAACAACAGCAATCGCACTGCTAAAAAACCCACAGTTCCACTCACTAGATGATGATCATTTGAAACTTAACTTCTTGTTGAAAGTTATTCTTGAAAAGGGAGAAGCTAACAACTTAGCAACAACATCCTCTTTGATAACACCTGCTGCAGCCGCTGTAAACTAGCCGACAACAAAAGCTAGCTAGCTAGACCGTGGAAAAACTACTAATCACTATTGCGCAGTGACCTGTTGGCCTTCAAGAAGGTTCCATACGTTTTGGTAAAAACAGTCCCACTCATTAAATTAAACTGTGATTGGTTGATTCCACTGTCACTCCAAAAATGTTGCCCTAATACAGTTGAACGGCAGATGCCTTTATCTAGCTTCTGATGGCCTAGCCAATGGCTGACTTAGTTAGCTAGATTTATCTCCCCGGAGACCAGCAATGAAAATTCCTGATTGGATCTTTTTTCTCTTCAGTGTTAACCCTTTCTTTTCCAAGAAAAACTGAAGCGATTAAATCAAAACATCATTGAAAATAATATCATTATCATTATAAATAATTATTTTATAAATCCTTAGCCCTTTTTTGAAGGCTTAGAAGGCCCAGTCTCCCCCCACTGTGTTGGGTTAGTCATCATTTGTAGAGTGGCTCTACTTTCCCAAAGCATGCATTTTTTCACTATTCTGAATCTATATGTTGTTCAGAAATATGAACACAGAAATACTGGACATTTTGAACTCTTATTATGGTGGTGATTTGGCAAGTTGGCAATTGTGTGTAGGCCAGTGACAGAAAATCTCAATTTAATCAATTTCTTTATTCAGGCTGTAAACAACAAAATGTGGAAAAAGTCAAGGGGTGTGAATACTTTCTGAAGGCACTGAAGGTCCATCTGTATGACCTACTAGTAGATTATCTTTCAGATCTACCTGTTTGTAACCTGTTATCAGATCTACCTGTTTGTAACCTGTTATCAGATCTACCTGTTTGTAACCTGTTATCAGGTCTACCTGTTTGTAACCTGTTATCAGGTCTACCTATTTGTAACCTGTTATCAGGTCTCCCTGTTGGTAACCTGTTTTCAGGTCTCCCTGCACTAAACCCCCAGTGTTGATATTATATAACAAGTAGAGCTGCACTAAACCCCCAGTGTTGATATAATATAACAAGTAGAGCTGCACTAAACCCCCAGTGTTGATATAATATAACAAGTACAGCTGCACTAAACCCCCAGTGTTGATATAATATAACAAATACAGCTGCACTAAACCCCCCAGTGTTGATATAATATAACAAGTACAGCTGCACTAAACCCCCAGTGTTGATATAATATAACAAGTACAGCTGCACTAAACCCCCAGTGTTGATATAATATAACAAGTACAGCTGCACTAAACCCCCAGTGTTGATATAATATAACAAGTAGAGCTGCACTAAACCCCCAGTGTTGATATAATATAACAAGTAGAGCTGCACTAAACACCCAGTGTTGATATAATATAACAAGTAGAGCTGCACTAAACCCCCAGTGTTGATATAATATAACAAGTAGAGCTGCACTAAACCCCCAGTGTTGATATAATATAACAAGTAGAGCTGCACTAAACCCCCAGTGTTGATATAATATAACAAGTAGAGCTGCACTAAACCCCCAGTGTTGATATAATATAACAAGTACAGCTGCACTAAACCCCCAGTGTTGATATAATATAACAAGTACAGCTGCACTAAACCCCAGTGTTGATATAATATAACAAGTACAGCTGCACTAAACCCCAGTGTTGATATAATATAACAAGTAGAGCTGCACTAAACCCCCAGTGTTGATATAATATAACAAGTAGAGCTGCACTAAACCCCCAGTGTTGATATCGGATAGCAGATAATATCTGAAGAGATGGTCTCATCATGTCCTGTAGGGGGACCTCTTGTTCTACTACTAATAATTTCTGTCTCATTTCATTGTCATGATCAGAAAGGTTCCCTGTGAGGTCCTATGAGCAGCTTTACGGCACATACTTTCTGACACTCCCACTAACCACCACCCTAAATAAAAATATGCTGCTACATCAGCCCTCTCCTTTCACCTCAGAGCTTCATCCAGGAGACGCTCTTATATCTCTCCTCCACTAAGGCAACATCACCTTCTTCATCATCACCATGATCAGAGTTCTGATTCACCTGGCAGCTCTTCCAATCTGGGTGACAGGTATTCAATCACTCATTAAGAGAAGTCTAACAAATCTATTAATGTTATTAAACTGAATAAAATGTTCTATTCTCTCTCTCTCTCTCTCTCTCTCTCTCTCTCTCTCTCTCTCTCTCTCTCTCTCTCTCTCTCTCTCTCTCTCTCTCTCTCTCTCTCTCTCTCTCTCTCCAGGGCAGTCACTTAGTAGCAAAGTCCATCAGACTCCTATTGCAATGCTAAAAGGATCTAAAGATAATGTAAAACTCACCTGCAACCATACTATTCAAAACTACAACATGATACTATGGTACCAACAGTCAACAGGAGACACTGCTATGAAACTCATTGGTTATGCACATGCCACGTCAATATCCATGGAGAAATCGTTTGAAAAGCACTTCAGTGTGAGTGGAGACGGTCAGACAGAGGCTTCCCTTCATCTACTGAGTCTGAGAGCACCTGAAGACAGTGCAGTTTATTACTGTGCAGCCAGCCAACACAGTGATGTAGAGTACCTCCTCTCCTCTACAAAAACCCTGTCTGATAGAAAACTAGGAGCAGTGCTCAGAACACCTGCATCTGAGGTTTGAGTTTGATTCAGTGCCAATGAATAAACAGATGGATTACGGCATAAGGAAGTTGATCGTATCTGGCCTAGTACAGTTTAACGGTATTTACAGTTTAGTGTCATTACTCATTAACATACAGTGCCTTGCAAAAGTATTCATCCCCCTTGGCGTTTTTTCTATTTTGTTGCATTACAACCTGTCATTTAAATTGATATTTATTTGGATTTCATGTAATGGACATACACAAAATAGTCCAAATTGGTGAAGTGAAATGAAAAAAATTACTTATTTCAAAAAATTCTAAAACATTTATAACGGAAAAGTGGTGCGTGCATATGTATTCACCCCCTTTGCTATGAAGCCCCTAAATAAGATCTGGTGCAACCAATTACCATCAGAAGTCACATAATTAGTTAAATAAAGTCCACCTGTGTGCAATCTAAGTGTCACATGATCTGTCACATCTCAGTATATATACACCTGTTCTGAAAGGCCCCAGATTAAGCAAGGGGCACCACCAAGCAAGCGGCACCATGAAAACCAAGGACAAAGTTGTGGAGAAGTACAGATCAGGGTTGGGTTATAATTTTTTAATCAGAAACTTTGAACATCCCACGGAGCACCATTTAAATCCATTATAAAAAAATGGAAAGAACATGGCACCACAACAAACATGGCCGAGGCAAGGAGGGCATTAACCAGAGAGGCAACAAAGAGACCAAAGTTAACCCTGATGGAGCTGCAAAGCTCCACAGCAGAGATTGACGTATCTGTCCATAGGACGACTTTAAGCAGTACATTCCACAGAGCTGGGCTTTACGGAAGAGTGGCCAGAAAAAAGCCATTGCTTAAAGAAAGAAATAAGCAAACACGCTTGGTGTTCGCCAAAAGGCATGTAGGAGATTCGCCAAACATATGGAAGAAAGTACTCTGGTCAGATGAGACTAAAACTGAGCTATTTGGCCATCAAGGAAAATGTCTGGCACAAACCCAACACTTCTCATCACCCCGAGAACACCATCCCCATCGTGAAGCACGGTGGTGGCAGCATCATGCTGTGGGGATGTTTTTCATCGGCAGGGACTGGGAAACTGGTGAGAATTGAAGGAATGATGGATGGCACTAAATACAGGGAAATTCTTGAGGGAAACCTGTTTCAGTCTTCCAGATATTTGAGACTGGGACGGAGGTTCACCTTCCAGCAGGACAATGACCCTAAGCATACTGCTAAAGCAACACTTGAGTGGTTTAAGGGGAAACATTTAAATGTCTTGGAATGGCCTAGTCAAAGCCCAGACCTCAATCCAATTGAGAATCTGTGATATGACTTAAAGATTGCTGTACACCAGCGGAACCCATCCAACTTGAAGGAGCTGGAGCAGTTTTGCCTTGAAGAATGGGTAAAATCCCAGTGGCTAGATGTGCCAAGCTTATAGAGACATACCCCAAGATACTTTTAGCTGTAATTGCTGCAAAAGGTGGCTCTACAAAGTATTGACTTTGGGGAGGGGTGAATAGTTATGCATGCTCAAGTTTTCTGCTCAAGTTTTCTTATTTCTAGTTTTTTTCACACAAAAAAATATTTTGCATCTTCAAAGTGGTAGGCATGTTGTGTAAATCAAATGATACAAACCCCTCCAAAATCAATTTTAATTCCAGGTTGTAAGGCAACAAAATAGGAAAAACGCCAAGGGGGGTGAATACTTTTCGCAAGCCACTGTAAATTATGCGGTTACAATGTCCTGTTTCTCTACCCGTTTCTCTACCCTTTTGGGGTCCTAAGTGACCCCACCTAGCAGCAAAACAGTTTAGTGGCCAACCTCTTGACTGGAGAGACATATTTTAGTTTTAAATTATATTTCCTGAAATTCTACACATTTTGCCATGGGGAGTAAAGAAAATGTTGCTGTTTTAAGGGGCCAGTGCATTCAGAAACATGATTCTGCTGTGTTTTATATATATTTCCACACTAAGAGGTTGAAATAATACTGTGAAATTGTGAAAATTACGATAATGCCCTTTTAGTGTAAGAGCTGTTTTAAAAGACCGCCTGAAATTTCAGCCTGTTTTGGTGGGATGGAGTTTTGGCCTTTCATGGTGACATCACAATGTGATAAATGAGTTAATAGGCCAATAAGAAAGAGAGTTCCAAACCTCTCTGCCAATAACAGCACATTTTCAGTGTCCCCCTCGCCACTCAGACCACTCCCAGACTGTCCTAGCAAATGAATTTCTTGACTAATTGCTCTTTACTAAGAAGCTATCTTTTTCTTCTTTTGACCATTTTAATTGAAAGCAATCACAGTAAGGTACCAATTGTTATCCATAAATTATTTGATATTGAGATCAAAATGTCTGCATTTGACCGTTAAAACCCAAAACAAAAAAACGTGTATAAATGGCAGCATTCAAGCAAAACTGAAAGTGCGAACCAGCGCATTTAACCACGACAAGGTAACTGGGAATATGGTTGAATACCAACAGTGTAGTTATTCCCTCCGTAAGGCAAATTGTCAGTACAGAGACAAAGTGGAGTCGCAATTCAACGGCTCAGATACGAGACATATGTGGCAGGGTCTACAGATAATCACGGACTACAAAGGGAAAACCAGCCACGTCTCGGACACCGACGTCTTGCTCCCGGACAAGCTAAACACCTTCTTTACCCACTTTGAGGATAACACAGTGCCACCGACGAGGCACTCTCCCAAGGACTGTGGCCTCTCCTTCTCCATGGCCGACGTGAGTAAGACATTTATGCGTGTTAACCCTCGCAAGGCTGCCGGCCCAGATGGCATCCCTAGCCGCATCCTCAGAGCATGCGCAGACCAGCCGCCTGGAGTGTTTACGGACACGTTCAATCTCTCCGTATCCCAGTCTGTTGTCCCCACTTGCTTCAAGATGTCCACCATTGCTCCTGTCCCCAAGAAAGTAACTGTAGCGCTCACTTCTGTCATCATGAAGTGCATTGAGAGGCTAGTTAAGGATCATATGACCTCCACCTTACCTGACACACTAGACCCTCTTCCATTTGCTTACCGCACCAATAGATCCACAGATGCAATCGCCATCGCACTGCACACGGCCCTATCCCATCTAGACCTGACAAATAAATATGTACGAATGCTGTTCATTGACTATAACTCAGCCATCAACACCATTGCACCCTCCAAGCTCATCATTAAGCACCCTGTCTGCCCTCCAGGACACCTACAGCACCCGATGTCACAGGAAGGCCAAAAATATCATCAAGGACTTCAACCACCCGAGCCACGGCCTGTTCATCCCGCTATCATCCAAAAAGGCGAGGTCATTACAGGTGCATCAAAGCTGGGACCGAGAGACTGAAAAACAGCTTCTATCTCAAGGCCATCAGGATGTTAAATAGCCATCACTAAATCAAATCAAATCAAATTTTATTGGCCACAGCGCCCGAATACAACAGGTGCAGACATTACAGTGAAATGCTTACTTACAGCCCTTAACCTACAGTGCATTTATTTTTAACAAAAAAAAGTAAAAATAAAACAACAACAAAAAAAGTGTTGAGAAAAAAAGAGCAGAAGTAAAATAAAATAACAGTAGGGAGGCTATATATACCGGGGGGTACAGATGCAGAGTCAATGTGCGGGGGCACCGGCTAGTTGAAGTAATATGTACATGTGGGTAGAGTTAAAGTGACTATGCATAAATAATTAACAGAGTAGCAGCAGCGTAAAAGGATGGGGTGGGGGGGCAGTGCAAATAGTCCGGGTAGCCATGATTAGCTGTTCAGGAGTCTTATGGCTTGGGGTAGAAGCTGTTGAGAAGTCTTTTGGACCTAGACTTGGCACTCGGTACCGCTTGCCGTGGTAGAAGAGAGAACAGTCTATGACTTGGGTGGCTGGAGTCTTTGACAATTTTGAGGGGCCTTCCTCTGACACCGCCTGGTATAGAGGTCCTGGATGGTAGGAAGCTTGGCCCCAGTGATGTACTGGGCCGTACGCACTACCTTCTGTAGTGACCTTACGGTCGGAGGCCAAGCAGTTGCCATACCAGGCGGTGATGCAACCAGTCAGGATGCTCTCGATGGTGCAGCTGTAGAATGTTTTGAGGATCTGAGGACCCATGCCAAATCTTTTTCGGTCTCCTGAAGGGGGATAGGCTTTGTCGTGCCCTCTTCACGACTGTCTTGGTGTGTTTGGACCATGATAGTTCGTTGGTGATGTGGACACCAAGGAACTTGAAGCTCTCAACCTGTTCCACTACAGCCCCGTCGATGAGAATGGGGGCGTGCTCCAGTCCTCTTTTTTTTTCCTGTAGTCCACAATCATCTCCTTTGTCTTGGTCACGTTGAGGGAGAGGTTGTTGTCCTGGCACCACACGGCCAGGTCTCTGACCTCCTCCCTATAGGCTGTCTCATCGTTGTCGGTGATCAAGCCTACCACTGTTGTGTCGTCGGCAAACTTAATGATGGTGTTGGAGTCGTGCCTGGCCATGCAGTCATGGGTGAACAGGGAGTACAGGAGGGGGACTGAGCACGCACCCCTGAGGGCCCCGTGTTGAGGATCAGTGTGGCAGATGTGTTGTTACCTACCCTTACCACCTGGGGGCGGCCCGTCAGGAAGTCAGGATCCAGTTGCAGAGGGAGTGTTTAGTCCCAGGATCCTTAGCTTAGTGATGAGCTTAGAGGGCACTATGGTGTTGAATGCTGAGCTGTAGTCAATGAATAGCATTCTCACAAAGGTGTTCCTCTTGTCCAGGTGGGAAAGGGCAGTGTGGGAGTGCAATAGAGATTGCATCATCTGTGGATCTGTTGGGGCGGTATGCAAATTGGAGTGGGTCTAGGGTTTCTGGGATAATGCTGTTGATGTGAGCCATGACCAGCCTTTCAAAGCACTTCATGGCTACAGACGTCAGTGCTACGGTCGGTAGTCATTTAGGCATGTTATCCTTGGGCACGGGGACTATGGTGGTCTGCTTGAAACATGTTGGTATTACAGACTCAGTCAGGGACATGTTGAAAATGTCAGTGAAGACACTTTCCAGTTGGTCAGCACATGCTCGGAGTACACGTCCTGGTAATCCGTCTGGCCCTGCGGCCTTGTGAATGTTGACCTGCTTAAAAGTCTTACTCACATCGGCTACGGAGAGCGTGATCACATAGTCATCCGGAACAGCTGGTGCTCTCATGCATGCTTCAGTGTTGCTTGCCTCGAAGAAAGCATAGAAGTGGTTTAGCTCGTCTGGTAGGCTTGTGTCACTGGGCAGCACGCGGCTGTGCTTCCCTTTGTAGTCTGTAATAGTTTTCAAGCCCTGCCACATCCGACGAGCGTCAGAGCCAGTGTAGTACGATTCAATCTTAGTCCTGTATTGACTCTTTGCCTGTTTGATGGTTCGTCGGAGGGCATAGCGGGATTTCTTATAAGCGTCCGGGTTAAGTCCCGCTCCTTGAAAGCGGCAGCTCTACCCTTTAGCTCAGTGCGGATGTTTCCTGTAATCCATGGCTTCTGGTTGGGGTATGTACAGTGGGGAAAAAAGTATTTAGTCAGCCACCAATTGTGCAAGTTCTCCCACTTAAAAAGATGAGAGAGGCCTGTAATTTTCATCATAGGTACACGTCAACTATGATAGACAAATCGAGGAAAAAAAAATCCAGAAAATCACATTGTAGGATTTTTTATGAATTTATTTGCAAATTATGGTGGAAAATAAGTATTTGGTCACCTACAAACAAGCAAGATTGCTGGCTATCACAGACCTGTAACTTCTTCTTTAAGAGGCTCCTCTGTCCTCCACTCGTTACCTGTATTAATGGCACCTGTTTGAACTTGTTATCAGTATAAAAGACACCTGTCCACAACCTCAAACAGTCACACTCCAAACTCCACTATGGCCAAGACCAAAGAGCTGTCAAAGGACACCAGAAACAAAATTGTAGACCTGCACCAGGCTGGGAAGACTGAATCTGCAATAGGTAAGCAGCTTGGTTTGAAGAAATCAACTGTGGGAGCAATTATTAGGAAATGGAAGACATACAAGACCACTGATAATCTCCCTCGGTCTGGGGCTCCACGCAAGATCTCACCCCGTGGGGTCAAAATGATCACAAGAACGGTGAGCAAAAATCACAGAACCACACGGGGGGACCTAGTGAATGACCTGCAGAGAGCTGGGACCAAAGTAACAAAGCCTACCATCAGTAACACACTACGCCGCCAGGGACTCAAATCCTGCAGTGCAGACGTGTCCCCCTGCTTAAGCCAGTACATGTCCAGGCCCGTCTGAAGTTTGCTAGAGTGCATTTGGATGATCCAGAAGAGGATTGGGAGAATGTCATATGGTCAGATGAAACCAAAATATAACTTTTTGTAAAAAACTCAACTCGTCGTGTTTGGAGGACAAAGAATGCTGAGTTGCATCCAAAGAACACCATACCTACTGTGAAGCATGGGGGTGGAAACATCATGCTTTGGGGCTGTTTTTCTGCAAAGGGACCAGGACGACTGATCCGTGTAAAGGAAAGAATGAATGGGGCCATGTATCGTGAGATTTTGAGTGAAAACCTCCTTCCATCAGCAAGGGCATTGAAGATGAAACGTGGCTGGGTCTTTCAGCATGACAATGATCCCAAACACACCGCCCGGGCAACGAAGGATTTGCTTCGTAAGAAGCATTTCAAGGTCCTGGAGTGGCCTAGCCAGTCTCCAGATCTCAACCCCATAGAAAATCTTTGGAGGGAGTTGAAAGTCCGTGTTGCCCAGCGACAGCCCCAAAACATCACTGCTCTAGAGGAGATCTGCATGGAGGAATGGGCCAAAATACCAGCAACAGTGTGTGAAAACCATGTGAAGACTTACAGAAAATGTTTGACCTGTGTCATTGCCAACAAAGGGTATATAACAAAGTATTGAGAAACTTTTGTTATTGACCAAATACTTATTTTCCACCATAATTTGCAAATAAATTCATTAAAAATCCTACAATGTGATTTGCTGGATTTTTTTTTCTCATTTTGTCTGTCATAGTTGACGTGTACCTATGATGAAAATTACAGGCCTCTCTCATCTTTTTAAGTGGGAGAACTTGCACAATTGGTGGCTGACTAAATACTTTTTTCCCCCACTGTACGTACGGTCACTGTGGGGATGACATCATCGATGCACTTATTGATGAAGCCAGTGACTGATGTGGTGTACTCCTCAATGCTGTCTGAAGAATCCCGGAACATGTTCCAGTCTGTGCTAGCAAAACAGTATAGCTGTTAGCATCTGCATCATCTGACCACTTTTTTATTAACCGAGTCACTGGTGCTTCCTGCTTTAGTTTTTGCTTATAAGCAGGAATCAGGAGGATAGAGTTATGGTCAGATTTGCCAAATTGAGGGCGAGGGAGAACTTTGTATGCGTCTCTGTTTGTGGAGTAAAGGTGGTCCAGAGTTTTTTTTCCCTCTGGTTGCACATTTAACATGCTGGTAGAAATTAGGTGGAACGGATTTAAGTTTCCCTGCATTAAAGTCCCCGGCCACTAGGAGCGCTGCATCTGGATGAGTGTTTTCCTGTTGATTTATGGCCTTATACAACTCATTCAGTGCAGTCTTAATGCCAGCATTGGTTTGTGGTGGAAAAATAGACAGATATGAAAAATATAGATAAACTCTCTTGGTAAATAGTGTGGTCTACAGCTTATCATAAGATACTCTACCTCAGGCAAGCAAAACCTCGAGACTTCCTTAGTATTTGATTTTTGCACCAGCTGTTGTTTACAAATATACACAGACCACCACCCCTTGTCTTACCGAGTCAGCCGTTCTATCCTGCCGATGTAGCGTGTAGCCCGATAGCTGTATGTTATCCATGTCGTCGTTGACGTGTACCTATGATGAAAATTACAGGCCTCTCTCATCTTTTTAAGTGGGAGAACTTGCACAATTGGTGGCTGACTAAATACTTTTTTTCCCCACTGTACATAGACATAGAATCACTGGTCACTTTAATAATGGAACAGCAGTCACTTTAATAATGTTTACATACTGTTTTATTCATTTCATATGTATATACTGTATTTTAGTCAATGCCACTCCGACATTACTCGTCCTAATATTTACAGTATGTATTCCTTAATTCCATTCTTTTACTTTTAGATTTGTGTGTATTGTTGTGAATTGTTAGATACTACTGCACTGTTGGAGCTAGGAACACAAGCTTTTCGCTAAACCCACAAAAACATCTGCTAAATATGTGTATGTGACCAATAAAATGTGATTTGATTTGAGTGGTACTCAGTAATGTGTTGTATTGGATTTGCCCCAAACATAACACTTTGTATTCAGGACAAAAGTGAATTGCTTTGCCACAATATTTGCAGTATTATTTTAGTGGCTTGTTGCAAACAGGATGCATGTTTTGGAATACTTTTATTCAGTACAGTCTTCTTTCACTCTGTCAATTAGGTTAGTTTTGTGGAGTAACTACAATGATGTTGAGCCATCCTCAGTTTTCTCCTATCATAGCTATTAAACTCTGTAACTGTTTTAAAGTTACCATTGGCCTCATGGTGAAATCCCTGAGGGGTTTCCTTCCTCTCCGGCAACTGAGTTAGGAAAACGCCTGTATTTTTCGAGTGACTGGGTGTATTGATACACCATCCAAGTGTAATTCATATCTTCACCATGCTCAAAAGGATATTCAATGTTTGCTTTTTGTTTGTTTGTTTGTTTGTTTGCTTCTTTCGAGGCATTGAAAAACCTCCCTGGTCTTTGTGGTTAAATCTGTGTTTGATATTCACTGCTCGACTGAGGGACCTTACAGATAATTGTATGTGTGGGGTACAGAGATCATGTTGAACACTATTATTGCACACAAGTGAGTCCATGCAACATATTATGTGACATGTTCAGCAAATGTTTCAGTGTTGTAGCACTCGAGACCGGTCTCAGTCTCAAGTCAGGTCTTGAGACCACGTATTGAATGTCTCGGTCTTGTCTCTGTGTCCGTACATTTGTACTCGGTCTTGACTCGGTCTTGGACAGTGAGGACTCATAATTTCTTCCAGAGAGATGCAGAGAGACCAGCGGAGTAAAAAACTCAGAATGATCAGCTTCCGTTCAGTCAAAACCTCTTATCCAGGCCAAATATATACACTCCTTTGTTGATACATTAATATCTTAACAGCCTTATCTATTTAGACATGTTTGATCAGTGGTGAACCTATAGGCCTTCAGTGGTGACAGTGGTGAACCTATAGGCCTTCAGTGTGTGACAGTGGTGAACCTATAGGCCTTCAGTGGAGACAGTGGAATTTCTGAACGTGCAAAACCTGCTGAATATGACCGGTGTCAGTAAACGTAGGCAAAAAAAAGTCAGAGTTAGTGATGAACGCTCTAGATAACATGTAAACAGACTAACCAGCTCTGCTACGGCAAGTAAAATGGTCAGAGTGAGGTGTTCTCTCGTTGCGTCTGGAAGTAGCTAGCTAGTAAAACAGCCAACTTTATCCAGTTAGCTTGGGTGCTTGGTTGGGACAAGCATGAAATGGGAGGCAATCTGCAGTAGGAAGAGGAGGCTACAATTCCCCATCGTTTATCAGTGCAGATTTATCAGTAGATCTTTAGCTCATCTCGCTCTGGCTAGCATTAGTTGTTGATCTTGTTGTTGGTAATGTGCATAACTGAGGGAGAGAGAGCTTACCTTTTCAAGGTTGTTTGATCAATAGGACTGTAAAGTTCCCAAATGTAAGAGGACTCCCGTGGTGTTTCATGGCTTTTGGTGAATCTGTTATAATGATCTAAAGTCGTGCTGTTGCTACTGCCTGTAAACACACAGTCCAGTTCAAAGTGAATGATGGGAGCGCCCGTGTGGCAAACGGCTTGTTTGTATAAAGGTCTACTGTAGCTCTGATTGGCTATAGTGCACCGGTCTGTGTAGACTTTATTTACTGCAGTGTCTATTAATTGTCCAAACCCACGTCCATTTTCCCATTCTATATTGCTATAGAATTTTCACAAATGCCTTAGTATACGTAATTCCCAAACGTTCTAAGAATTTATGAAAACGTGAAAAATGACCATATCTAAGTGGTCGCTTGTCAGAAATATTTTTAGGCTGTAACAACAAAATGTGGAAAAAGTCAAGGGGTGTGAATACTTTCTGAAGGCACTGAAGGTCCATCTTTATGACCGACTAGTAGATTTTATTTCAGGTCTACCTGTTTGTAACCTGTTATCAGGTCTACCTGTTTGTAACCTGTTATCAGGTCTACCTGTTTGTAACCTGTTATCAGGTCTACCTGTTTGTAACCTGTTATCAGGTCTACCTGTTTGTAACCTGTTATCAGGTCTACCTGTTTGTAACCTGTTATCAGGTCTACCTGTTTGTAACCTGTTATCAGGTCTACCTGTTTGTAACCTGTTATCAGGTCTACCAATTACGGTAGAGCTGCACTAAACCCCCAGTGTTGATATAATATAACAAGTACAGCTGCACTAAACCCCCAGTGTTGATATAATATAACAAGTACAGCTGCACTAAACCCCCAGTGTTGATATAATATAAAAATACAGCTGCACTAAACCCCCAGTGTTGATATAATATAACAAGTACAGCTGCACTAAACCCCCAGTGTTGATATTATATAACAAGTACAGCTGCACTAAACCCCCAGTGTTGATATAATATAACAAGTAGAGCTGCACTAAACCCCCAGTGTTTATATAATATAACAAGTATAGCTGCACTAAACCCCCAGTGTTGATATAATATAACAAATAGAGCTGCACTAAACCCCCAGTGTTGATATAATATAACAAGTAGAGCTGCACTAAACCCCCAGTGTTGATATAATATAACAAGTAGAGCTGCACTAAACCCCCAGTGTTGATATAATATAACAAGTACAGCTGCACTAAACCCCAGTGTTGATATAATATAACAAGTACAGCTGCACTAAACCCCAGTGTTGATATAATATAAAAAATACAGCTGCACTAAACCCTCAGTGTTGATATAATATAACAAGTACAGCTGCACTAAACCCCCAGTGTTGATATAATATAACAAGTAGAGCTGCACTAAACCCCCAGTGTTGATATAATATAACAAGTAGAGCTGCACTAAACCCCCAGTGTTGATATAATATCGCTAGAATAGCTCTTCCAATCTGGGTGACAGGTATTCAATCACTCATTAAGAGAAGTCTAACAAATATATTAATGTCATTAAACTGAATTAAATTCTCTCTCTCTCTCTCTCTCTCTCTCTCTCTCTCTCTCTCTCTCTCTCCTCTCTCTCCAGGGCAGTCACTTAGTAGCAAAGTCCAACAGACTCCTATTGCAATGCTAAAAGGATCTAAAGATAATGTAAAACTCACCTGCAACCATACTATTCAAAGCTACAACATGTTACTATGGTACCAACAGTCAACAGGAGACACTGCTATGAAACTCATTGGTTATGCATTTGCCACGTCAATAACCATGGAGAAATCGTTTGAAAAGCACTTCAGTGTGAGTGGAGACGGTCAGACAGAGGCTTCCCTTCATCTGCTGAGTCTGAGAGCACCTGAAGACAGTGCAGTTTATTACTGTGCAGCCAGCAAAACACAGTGATGTAGAGCACCTTCTCTCCTCTACAAAAACCCTGTCTGATAGATAACTAGGAGCAGTGCTCAGAACACCTGCATCTGAGGTTTGAGTTTGATTCAGTGCCAATGAATAAACAGATGGATTATGGCATAAGGAAGTTGATCGTATCTGGCCTAGTACAGTTTAACAGTATTTGCAGTTTAGTGTCATTACTCATTAACATAAATTATGCACACTATGAGGTTGAAATAATACTGTGAAATAGTGAAAATTATGATAGTGCCATTTTAGTGTAAGAGATGTTTGAAAAGACCGACTGAAATTTCAGTCTTTTTTTTTTATTCATTTTTTTTTTTTAGGGGGAAGAGCAGCTTTAATATTGCAGATAGATGTGTAACTGTCACGACTTCCGCGAGGCTGCCTCCTCTCCTTGTTCGGGCAGGTTTCGGCGTTCGTCGTCACCGGCTTACTAGCTGCTGCCGATCCATTTATCATCACTCCACTTGTCTTGTCTAATTAATCACACACACCTGGTCCTTATCCCCAATTAGTCATTTTATAAGTGTTCCCTCTGCTTCCTTGTATGTGTGTGTGATTGTTTGTAGTGAGCTGTGTGTAGCTCGGTTGAGCTACCCTTACCTTGTTGTTGCCAGGGTAGATATTTCCCCTGTGCCTGAGTTTTGTTGTCGCATGCTTGTGCAACTGTTTATCGACGGAATAAACTCTTTGGATGCTTTTACCCACCCGCTATGGAGTCAGCGGGACAAGAGCGCATGCCTGGAATCGTGGCACAGGTCCAGGAGCACACCACGATGCTGGCCAGCTTGGGGGAAGCGATTGATCAGGTTCTTCAAGTCGTCCAACGCCTGGAGAGGAGCAGACCCGATCTGTCGAGACCAGCTGGCCAACCGGATCCAGCCACCTACACCCCAGGACCAGGAAAGATCCATATATCCCGACCACGGGCGTTTGAGGGGACAGCGGCGCTGTGCCAGGGATTCCTTCTCCAATTGGAGCTTTACTTCGCCAGCATCAGGCCGGCACCATCGGAGCGGGAGAAGGTGTCCGTCCTCGTTTCCTGCCTCTGTGGGAAAGCCCTGGAGTGGACCAACACGGTGTGGAACAAAGGAGGAGCCGCGTTGGAGGACTACAGGGAGTTCGCTCGCCTCTTTTGGGCGGTATTCGACCACCTGCCCGAGGGTCGAGAGGCGGGTGAGCGACTGGTCCACCTGACGCAGGGGACGAGGACCGCGCAGGACTTCGCGTTGGAGTTCCGGACGCTGGCAGCGGGGTCCGGGTGGAACAAGCGGGCCCTGATCAACCATTTCCGGTGCCATCTGCGGGAGGACGTCTGACGGGAACTAGCCTGCCGGGACACCATGTTGTCCTTCGATAAACTGGTGGACATGGCCATTCGGTTGGACAACCTGCTGGCAGCCAGAGGACGTCCTGGTAGGGGTCTGCCCGTTTCCACCCCGGAAGACTCGGACCACGAGCCGATAGAGCTGGGTGGAGCCGCCGGACGAGAGAGCGGAGGAGGACAGCGACAGTGCCACTCTGGTGGCACGAAGGGACAATCCACCACACGTCGTAGTCAACATTCTTTTGGGCCTGGAGGCGGCAGGCAGGGCACTCAAACATCACCCCAGGTATTGAACACCCACACTTGTTCAGAGTCCTCTGTTGCGCACTGTTCCCTACCTATCCACTTTCCCGATCACATGGTAGTTCCACAGTGTAAGGCGCTAGTCGATTCAGGCGCAGCTGGGAACATTATGGATAGGGCATTCGCACGCCGTCAAGGCATTTCATTGGTTCCCCTCTCCATCCACGTCCCCTCAGAGCACTCGATACCGGATTTGTTATGGAAGTCACTATACCAGTCACCATGATCACTCAGGAGAATCATTTTGAGCAGGTGATTTTTTCGATTATTGAATCTCCTGCTTTCCCTGTGGTATTAGGTATCCCTTGGTTAGCACTCCACAACCCCACCTTCTCATGGCCGCAGAGGGCTCTCACGGGGTGGTCGCGTGAGTGTCAGGGTAGGTGTCTAGATGTTTCCGTTGGTGCAACCACGGTGGAAAGTCCAGATAGTACCTCCACCGTGCGCATTCCCCCGAATACTGTGATCTGGCATGCAAGCGTTCTCTAAACGCAGGCGACTGGTTTACCACCTCACCGGGCGGGGATTGCGCGATAAACCTCAGGGTAGACTCCCGGGAGTAATATATACCCCGTCACAGGTGGAAACGGTGGCTATGGAGACATATGTCACAGAGTCCCTGCGTCAGGGGTATACACGTCCCTCCACTTCACCCGCCTCCTCGAGTTTCTTCTTTGTGAAGAAGAAGGACGGAGGTCTGCGCCCGTGCATTGATTATTGACTACTGAATAGGGAGACCACAGGACATTATGAATACCTGGTGATGCCCTATGATGCCCTATGGTTTGATGAATGCTCCCTCAGTTTTCCAGTCCTTTGTGAACGAGGTGTTTCGGGACATGCTTGGTCGCGGTGTAGTGGTCTACATTGATGACATCCTGGTGTATTCCGCTACTCGCACTGAGCATGTGTCCCTGGTTAGCAAGGTGCTGGCCCGACTGTTGGAGAATGACTTTTATGCTAAGGCAGAGAAGTGTATGTTTTTCCAGCAGTCCATCTCCTTCCTTGGATACCTCAGGGGTGGAGATGGAGGAGATCGTATTTCAGCCGTGCGTAATTGGCCGACTCCAACCACGGTTAAGGAGGTGCAGCGACTCCCTTGGCTTTGTCAACTACTATCGAAGGTTTATCCGGGGCTTTGGCAAGGTCGCAGCTCCCATCACATCCCTGTTGAAGGGTGGGCCGTCCCGGCTCCGCTGCTCTGCTGAAGCCGACCTGGCCTTCAGGAGACTGCGGGGTCTGTTCACCTCAGCCCCGGTACTGGCCCACCCCGATCCATCACTACCGTTCATAGTGGAGGTGGATGTGTCCGAGGTAGGGATGGGCGCTGTACTATCCCAATGCTCGGACACGCCACCCAAGCTCCGCCCCTGTGCCTTCTTCTCGACGATACTCAGCCCGGCGGAACAGAACTACGACGTTGGTGATCGGGAGCTGTTGGCTGTTGTCCGAGCTTTGACCGTGTGGAGGCATTGGATCGAAGGGGCGAAACACCCTTTCCTCGTCTGGACGGACCACCGTAACCTGGAGTACATCTGGGCAGTGAGGAGGCTGAATCCTCGCCAGGCCAGGTGGGTCCTATTCTTCACCCGGTTTGATTTTACATTGTCATACATTCTGGGTACAAAGAGCGTGAAGGCAGACGCACTGTCCAGGCTGTTTGACACAGAGGAGAGGCCCAGAGACAACACCCCCATACTCCCGGCCTCCCGCATTGTGGCGCCCGGTAGTATGGGCGATGGACGCGGATATAGAGCAGGCATTACGCACAGATCCATCTCCACCTCAGTGTCCAGCTGGGCTGCAGTACGTGTCTGCTCTTTTCCGTGATCGTCTGATCTTCTGGGCACACACGTCACCCTCCTCTGGTCACCCAGGTATCGGTCGTACAGTGCGCTGCCTGAGCAGAAAGTACTGGTGGCCTACCTTGGCTAAGGACGTGAGGGTGTACGTCTCCTCCTGCTCGGTGTGCGCCCAGAGTAAGGCACCTAGGCACCTCCCAGCCGGGTAAGCTACAACCGTTACCAGTTCCACAACGACCATGGTCTCACCTTAGCATTGATTTTCTGACTGGTCTTCCCCTCTCCCAAGGTAACACCACCATCCTGGTCGTTGTGGACCGCTTCTCAAAGTCCTGCCGCCTCCTTCCTCTGCCCGGTCTCCCCACGGCCCTGCAGACTGCGGAGGCCCTGTTTACTCACGTCTTCCGGCACTACTACGGGGTACCAGAGGATATAGTGTCTGACCAAGTTCCCCAGTTCTCGTCCAAGGTCTGGAAGGTGTTCATGGAACGTCTGGGGCTCTCGGTCAGCCTGACCTCTGGGTTCCACCCCGAGAGTAATGGCCAGGTGGAACGGGTAAATCAGGACATGGGTAGGTTCCTGCGGTCCTACTGCCAGGACGGGCCGGGGGAGTGGTCGGTGTTCTTGCCATAGGCAGAATATGCCCAGAACTCTCTCCGCCACTCCTCCACTAACCTAACGCCTTTCCAGTGTGTTCTAGGTTACCAACCGGTTCTGGCACCGTGGCACCAGAGCCAGGCCGAGGCTCCTGCGGTGGGGATGACTGGTTTCGGCGTGCGGAGAAACGTGGGATACTGCCCACGTTCACCT
This sequence comes from Coregonus clupeaformis, assembly GCF_020615455.1. Taxonomy (NCBI): domain Eukaryota; kingdom Metazoa; phylum Chordata; class Actinopteri; order Salmoniformes; family Salmonidae; genus Coregonus; species Coregonus clupeaformis. The sequence goes on from NW_025534317.1 coordinate 85,470, forward strand.
CCAACGCGCCGTGCGTCGTCAGAAGGCCAACGCTGACCGTGTTTCGGGTCGTTGTCATGCTGGAAGACCCAGCCACAACCCATCTTCAATGCTCTTACTGAGGGAAGGAGGTTGTTGGCCAAGATCTCGCGATACATGGCCCCATCCATCCTCCACTCAATACGGTGCAGTCGTCCTGTCCCTTTTGCAGAAAAGCATCCCCAAAGAATGATGTTTCCACCTCCATGCTTCACGGTTGGGATGGTGTTCTTGGGGTTGTACTCATTCTTCTTCTTCCTCCAAACACACTGAGTGGAGTTTAGACCAAAAAGCTCTATTTTTGTCTCATCAGACCACATGACCTTCTCCCATTCCTCCTCTGGATCATCCAGATGGTCATTGGCAAACTTCATATGGGCCTGGACATGCGCTGGCTTGAGCAGGGGGACCTTGTGTGCGCTGCAGGATTTTAATCCATATCGGCGTAGTGTGTTAGTAATGGTTTTCTTTGAGACTGTGGTCCCAGCTCTCTTCAGGTCATTGACCAGGTCCTGCCGTGTAGTTCTGGGCTGATCCCTCACCTTCCTCATGATCATTGATGCCCCACGAGGTGAGATCTTGCATGGAGCCCCAGACCGAGGGTGATTGACCGTCATCTTGAACTTCTTCCATTTTCTAATAATTGCACCAACAGTTGTTGCCTTCTCACCAAGCTGCTTGCCTATTGTCCTGTAGCCCATCCCAGCCTTGTGCAGGTCTACAATTTTATCCCTGATGTCCTTACACAGCTCTCTGGTCTTGGCCATTGTGGAGAGGTTGGAGTCTGTTTGATTGAGTGTGTGGACAGGTGTCTTTTATACAGGTAACGAGTTCAAACAGGTGCAGTTAATACAGGTAATCAGTGGAGAACAGGAGGGCTTCTTAAAGAAAAACTAACAGGTCTGTGAGAGCCGGAATTCTTACTGGTTGGTAATACTTGTTCTCCCCACTGTATATGTTGTTCTGAAATATGAACACAAAAATACTGGACATTTTCAACTCTTACTATGGTGGTGATTTGACAAGTGGGATATTGTGACACAAAATCTCAATTAAATTTTTTTGTTTATTCAGGCTGTAACAACATAATGTGGAAAAAGTCAAGGGGTGTGAATACTTTCTGAAGGCACTGAAGGTCCATCTTTATGACCTACTAGTAGATTTTCTTTCAGGTCTCCCTGTTTGTAACCTGTTATCAGGTCTCCCTGTTTGTAACCTGTTATCAGGTCTGCCTGTTTGTAACCTGTTATCAGGTCTACCTGTTTGTAACCTGTTATCAGGTCTACCTGTTTGTAACCTGTTATCAGGTCTCCCTGTTTGTAATCTGTTATCAGGTCTACCTGTTTGTAACCTGTTATCAGGTCTCCCTGTTTGTAACCTGTTATCAGGTCTACCTGTTTGTAACCTGTTATCAGGTCTACCTGTTTGTAACCTGTTATCAGGTCTACCTGTTTGTAACCTGTTATCAGGTCTACCTGTTTGTAACTTGTTATCAGGTCTACCTGTTTGTAACCTGTTATCAGGTCTACCTGTTTGTAACCTGTTATCAGGTCTACTGTTTGTAACCTGTTATCAGGTCTACCTGTTTGTAACCTGTTATCAGGTCTCCCTGTTTGTAACCTGTTATCAGGTCTAACTGTTTGTAACCTGTTATCAGGTCTCCCTGTTTGTAACCTGTTTCGGGTCTACCTGTTTGTAACCTGTTATCGGGTCTACCTGTTTGTAACCTGTTATCGGGTCTACCTGTTTGTAACCTGTTATCGGGTCTACCTGTTTGTAACCTGTTATCGGGTCTACCTGTTTGTAACCTGTTATCAGGTCTAACTGTTTGTAACCTGTTATCAGGTCTACCTGTTTGTAACCTGTTATCAGGTCTACCTGTTTGTAACCTGTTATCAGGTCTCCCTGTTTGTAACCTGTTATCAGGTCTACCTGTTTGTAACCTGTTATCAGGTCTACCTGTTTGTAACCTGTTATCAGGTCTACCTGTTGTAACCTGTTATCAGGTCTACCTGTTTGTAACTCATTGTCATATGACATTTTGGTCTGACTGTGTACTTCTAGGTCCTACAGAACATTTTTATTTTTATTTTTTTATTTCACCTATATTTAACCAGGTAAGCCAGTTGAGAACAAGTTCTCTTTTACAACTGCGACCTGGCCAAGATAAATCAAAGCAGTGCGATAAAAACAACAACACAGATTTACATATGGGGTAAACAAAACAAAGTCAAAAATACAACAGAAAATATATATACAGTGTGTGCAAATGTAGCAAGGTATGGAGGTAGGGCAATAAATAGGCCATAGGGCAAAATAATTACAATTAGTTTTAACACTGGAATGATAGATGTGCAAGAGTAGCTTAGTGGTTAAGAGCGTTGTGCCAGTAACCGAAAGGTCGCTGGTTCTAATCCCCGAGCCGACTAGGTGAAAAATCTGTCGATGTGCCCTTAAGCAAGGCACTTAACCCTAATTGCTCCTGTAAGTCGCTCTGGATAAGAGCGTATGCTACATGACTAAAATGTTAATGTAATGATGTGCAAATATAGATACTGGGGTGCAAATGAGCAAAATAAATAACAACATGGGGATGAGGTAGTTGGGTGGGCTAATTACAGATGGGCTGTGTACAGGTAAGGTGCACTGACAACTGATGCTTAAAGTTAGTGAGGGAGATAAGAGCCTCCAGCTTCAGAGATTTTTGCAGTTTGTTCCAGTCATTGGCAGCAGAGAACTGGAAGGAATGGCGGCCAAAGGAGGTGTTGGCTTTGGGAATGACCAGTGAGATATACCTGCTGGAGCGCATAATACGGGAGGGTGTTGCTATGGTGACCAATGAGCAAAGATAAGGCAGGGATTTGCCTAGCAGAGATTTATAGATGACCTGGAGCCAGTGGGTTTGGCGACGAATATGTAGTGAGGACCATCCAACAAGCGCGTACAGGTCACAGTGGTGGGTAGTGTATGGGGCTTTGGTGACAAAACGGATGGCACTGTGATAGACTACATCCAATTTGCTGAGTAAAGTGTTGGAGGCTATTTTGTAAATGACATCGCCGAAGTCAAGGATCGGTAGGATAGTCAGTTTTACGAGGGCATGTTTGGCAGCATGAGTGAAGGAGGCTTCGTTGCGAAATAGGAAGCCGATTCTAGATTAAACCTTGGATTGGAGTTGCTTAATGTGAGTCTGGAAGGAGAGTTTACAGTCTAACCAGACACCTAGGTATTTGTAGATGTCCACATACTGTAGGTCAGACACGCCGAGAGTAGTGATTCTAGTCGGGCGGGTGGGTGCAAGCAGCGTTCGATTGAAGAGCATGCATTTAGTTTTACTAGTGTTTAAGAGCAGTTGGAGGCTACGGAAGGAGTGTTGTATGGCGTTGAAACTCATTTGGAGGTTTGTTAACACAGTGTCCAATGAAGGGCCAGGTGTATACAAAATGGTGTTGTCTGCGTAGAGGTGGATCTGAGAGTCACCAGCAGCAAGAGCAACATCATTGATATACACAGAGAAAAGAGTCGGCCCGAGAATTGAACCCTGTGGCACCCCCATAGAGACTGACATAGGTCCAGATAACAGGCCCTCCGATTTGACACATTGAACTCTATCTGAGTAGTTGGTGAACCAGGCGAGGCAGTCATTTGAGAAACCAAGGCTATTTAGTCTGCCAAAAAGAATGCGGTGGTTGACAGAGTCGAAAGCTTTGGCCAGGTCGATGAAGACGGCTGCACAGTACTGTCTTTTATCGATTGCGGTTATAATATCGTTTAGGACCTTGAGCGTGGCTGAGGTGCACCCATGACCAGCTCGGATACCGATTGCATAGCGGAGAAGATACGGTGGGATTCGAAATGGTCGGTGATCTGTTTGTTAACTTGGCTTTCAAATACTTTCAAAAGGCAGGGCAGGATGGATATAGGTCTGTAACAGTTTGGATCTAGAGTGTCACCCCCTTTGAAGAGGGGGATGACCGCGACAGCTTTCCAATCTCTGGGGATCTCAGACGTTACATACTCTTTCAACAGAAGGATCCTTCTGCTCAAATAAGCTGCAGTCACACTAAGGGTGGCAGCCACCAGTGCTATAAAATACTACTTAAGCAGTATTTTGGGGTATCTGTACATTACTTGAGTATTTATCTTTTTGACAACTTTTACTTTTAATCCACTGCATTCCTAAGGAAAATATGTACTTTTTACACCCATACATCTTTCTTGACCGCCAAAAGTACTTTTTACATTCTGAATTCTCATGCAGGACAGCAATATGGTCCAATTCACACACCTCTGATCTGGTGGACTCACTAAACACAAATACTGCGTTTTGTAAATTATGTCTGAGTGTTGGAGTGTGCCCCTGGATGTCCGTACATTTTCAAAGAATGGTGCTGTCTTGTTTACTTAATATAAGGAATTTGACGTATTGCATATAGTTTTGCTTTTCCATTTTACTCACGTAAGATAATTGAGCACTTTTTCCACCACTGGTAGCTACTACCAGATGTACTGGTATACACAGCATCCAGGAGAGGGAATTAAGCAGGTAGCCTTCACTATTCCCAGAGCCAAACCTGAGTATGTAGGGGATTTCAGTGAAGACAAATATGTAGCCACCAAGACTGTATTTCAGAGAGGATCTTTCACAGTGAAGAAGTTGGAGGCAGGAGACAACTGCAAGTACCTATATGCTGTGGGTGATCACAGTGATACAGACGACAATTACAGCTGCACTAAACCCCCAGTGTTGATATAATATAACAAGTAGAGCTGCACTAAACCCCCAGTGTTGATATAATATAACAAGTAGAGCTGCAATAAACCCACAGTGTTGATATAATATAACAAGTAGAGCTGCACTAAACCCCCAGTGTTGATATAATATAACAAGTACAGCTGCACTAAACCCCCAGTGTTGATATAATATAACAAGTACAGCTGCACTAAACCCCCAGTGTTGATATTATATAACAAGTACAGCTGCACTAAACCCCCAGTGTTGATATAATATAACAAGTACAGCTCCACTAAACCCCCAGTGTTGATATAATATAACAAGTACAGCTGCACTAAACCCCCAGTGTTTATATTATATAACAGGTAGAGCTGCACTAAAACCCCCAGTGTTGATATAATATAACAAGTACAGCTGCACTAAACCTCCAGTGTTGATATAATATAACAAGTAGAGCTGCACTAAACCCCCAGTATTGATATAATTTAACAAGTACAGCTGCACTAAACCCCCAGTGTTGATATAATATAACAAGTACAGCTGCACTAAACCCCCAGTGTTGATATAATATAACAAGTACAGCTGCACTAAACCCCCAGTGTTGATATTATATAACAAGTAGAGCTGCACTAAACCCCCAGTGTTGATATTATATAACAAGTACAGCTGCACTAAACCCCCAGTGTTGATATAATATAACAAGTACAGCTGCACTAAACCCCTAGTGTTGATATAATATAACAAGTACAGCTGCACTAAACCCCCAGTGTTGATATAATATAACAAGTACAGCTGCACTAAACCCTAATGTTGATATAATATAACAAGTACAGCTGCACTAAAACCCCCAGTGTTGATATAATATAACAAGAACAGCTGCACTAAACCACCAGTGTTGATATAATATAACAAGTAGAGCTGCACTAAACCCCCAGTGTTGATATAATATAACAAGTACAGCTGCACTAAACCCCCAGTGTTGATATAATATAACAAGTACAGCTGCACTAAACCTCCAGTGTTGATATAATATAACAAGTACAGCTGCACTAAACCTCCAGTGTTGATATAATATAACAAGTAGAGCTGCACTAAACCCCCAGTATTGATATAATTTAACAAGTACAGCTGCACTAAACCCCCAGTGTTGATATAATATAACAAGTACAGCTGCACTAAACCCCCAGTGTTGATATAATATAACAAGTACAGCTGCACTAAACCCCCAGTGTTGATATTATATAACAAGTAGAGCTGCACTAAACCCCCAGTGTTGATATTATATAACAAGTACAGCTGCAATAAACCCCCAGTGTTGATATAATATAACAAGTACAGCTGCACTAAACCCCTAGTGTTGATATAATATAACAAGTACAGCTGCACTAAACCCCCAGTGTTGATATAATATAACAAGTACAGCTGCACTAAACCCCTAGTGTTGATATAATATAACAAGTACAGCTGCACTAAACCCCCAGTGTTGATATAATATAACAAGAACAGCTGCACTAAACCACCAGTGTTGATATAATATAACAAGTAGAGCTGCACTAAACCCCCAGTGTTGATATAATATAACAAGTACAGCTGCACTAAACCCCCAGTGTTGATATAATATAACAAGTACAGCTGCACCAAACCTCCAGTGTTGATATAATATAACAAGTACAGCTGCACTAAACCCCCAGTGTTGATATTATATAACAAGTAGAGCTGCACTAAACCCCAGTGTTGATATAATATAAAAAGTACAGCTGCACTAAACCACCAGTGTTGATATAATATAACAAGTACAGCTGCACTAAACCCCCAGTGTTGATATAATATAACAAGTACAGCTGCACTAAACCCCCAGTGTTGATATTATATAACAAGTAGAGCTGCACTAAACCCCCAGTGTTGATATAATATAACAAGTACAGCTGCACTAAACCCCAGTGTTGATATAATATAACAAGTACAGCTGCACTAAACCCCCAGTGTTGATATAATATAACAAGTACAGCTGCACTAAACCCCCAGTGTTGATATAATATAACAAGTACAGCTCCACTAAACCCCCAGTGTTGATATAATATAACAAGTACAGCTGCACTAAACCCCCAGTGTTTATATTATATAACAGGTAGAGCTGCACTAAAACCCCCAGTGTTGATATAATATAACAAGTACAGCTGCACCTAAACCTCCAGTGTTGATATAATATAACAAGTAGAGCTGCACTAAACCCCAGTATTGATATAATTTAACAAGTACAGCTGCACTAAACCCCCAGTGTTGATATAATATAACAAGTACAGCTGCACTAAACCCCCAGTGTTGATATAATATAACAAGTACAGCTGCACTAAACCCCCAGTGTTGATATAATATAACAAGTACAGCTGCACTAAACCCCCAGTGTTGATATGATATAACAAGTACAGCTGCACTAAACCCCCAGTGTTGATATAATATAACAAGTAGAGCTGCACTAAACCCCCAGTGTTGATATAATATAACAAGTACAGCTGCACTAAACCACCAGTGTTGATATAATATAACAAGTAGAGTTGCACTAAACCCCCAGTGTTGATATAATATAACAAGTAGAGCTGCACTAAACCCCCAGTGTTGATATAATATAACAAGTACAGCTGCAATAAACCCCCAGTGTTGATATAATATAACAAGTACAGCTGCACTAAACCCCCAGTGTTGATATAATATAACAAGTACAGCTGCAATAAACCCCCAGTGTTGATATAATATAACAAGTACAGCTGCACTAAACCCCCAGTGTTTATATAATATAACAAGTACAGCTGCACTAAACCCCCAGTGTTGATATAATATAAAAAGTACAGCTGCACTAAACCCCCAGTGTTGATATTATATAACAAGTAGAGCTGCACTAAACCCCCAGTGTTGATATTATATAACAAGTAGAGCTGCACTAAACCCCTGGTGTTGATATAATATAACAAGTACAGCTGCACTAAACCCCAGTGTTGATATAATATAACAAGTACAGCTGCACTAAACCCCCAGTGTTGATATAATATAACAAGTACAGCTGCACTAAACCCCCAGTGTTGATATAATATAACAAGTACAGCTGCACTAAACCCCCAGTGTTGATATTATATAACAAGTAGAGCTGCACTAAACCCCCCAGTGTTGATATTATATAACAAGTACAGCTGCACTAAACCCCCCAGTGTTGATATAATATAACAAGTACAGCTGCACTAAACCCCTAGTGTTGATATAATATAACAAGTACAGCTGCACTAAACCTCCAGTGTTGATATAATATAACAAGAACAGCTGCACTAAAGCACCAGTGTTGATATAATATAACAAGTAGAGCTGCACTAAAACCCCCAGTGTTTATATAATATAACAAGTACAGCTGCACTAAACCCCCAGTGTTGATATAATATAACAAGTACAGCTGCACTAAACCTCCAGTGTTGATATAATATAACAAGTACAGCTGCACTAAACCCCCCAGTGTTGATATTATATAACAAGTAGAGCTGCACTAAACCCCAGTGTTGATAAAATATAACAAGTACAGCTGCACTAAACCACCAGTGTTGATATAATATAACAAGTACAGCTGCACTAAACCCCCAGTGTTGATATAATATAACAAGTACAGCTGCACTAAACCCCCAGTGTTGATATTATATAACAAGTAGAGCTGCACTAAACCCCCCAGTGTTGATATAATATAACAAGTACAGCTGCACTAAACCCCCAGTGTTGATATAATATAACAAGTAGAGCTGCACTAAACCCCCAGTGTTGATATAATATAACAAGTAGAGCTGCACTAAAACCCCAGTGTTGATATAATATAACAAGTACAGCTGCACTAAACCCCCCAGTGTTGATATAATATAACAAGTACAGCTGCACTAAACCCCCAGTGTTGATATAATATAACAAGTAGAGCTGCACTAAAACCCCCCAGTGTTGATATAATATAACAAGTAGAGCTGCACTAAACCCCCAGTGTTGATATAATATAACAAGTACAGCTGCACTAAACCCCCAGTGTTGATATAATATAACAAGTAGAGCTGCACTAAACCCCCCAGTGTTGATATAATATAACAAGTAGAGCTGCACTAAACCCCCTGGTGTTGATATAATATAACAAGTACAGCTGCACTAAACCCCCAGTGTTGATATAATATAACAAGTAGAGCTGCACTAAACCCCCAGTGTTGATATAATATAACAAGTAGAGCTGCACTAAACCCCCAGTGTTGATATAATATAACAAGTACAGCTGCACTAAACCCCCAGTGTTGATATAATATAACAAGTACAGCTGCACTAAACCCCCAGTGTTGATATAATATAACAAGTAGAGCTGCACTAAACCCCCAGTGTTGATATCGGATAGCAGATAATATCTGAAGAGATGGTCTCATCATGTCCTGTAGGGGGACCTCTAGCTCTACTACTAATAATTTCTGTCTCATTTCATTGTCATGATCAGAAAGGTTCACTGTGAGGTCCTATGAGCAAGCTTTACGGCACATACTTTCTGACACTCCCACTAACCACCACCCTAAATAAAATATGCTGCTACATCAGCCCCTCTCCTTTCACCTCAGAGCTTCATCCAGGAGACGCTCATATCTCTCCTCCACTAAGGCAACATCACCTTCTTCATCATCACCATGATCAGAGTTCTGATTCACCTGGCAGCTCTTCCAATCTGGGTCACAGGTATTCAATCACTCATTAAGAGAAGTCTAACAAATCTATTAATGTCATTAAACTGAATAAAATTCTCTCTCTCTCTCTCTCTCTCTCTCTCTCTCTCTCTCTCTCTCTCTCTCTCTCTCTCTCTCTCTCTCTCTCTCTCTCTCTCTCTCTACAGGGCAGTCACTTAGTAGCAAAGTCCATCAGACTCCTATTGCAATGCTAAAAGGATCTAAAGATAATGTACAACTCACCTGCAACCATACTATTCAAAGCTACAACGTGATACTATGGTACCAACAGTCAACAGGAGACACTGCTATGAAACTAATTGGTTATGCATATACCACGTCAATAACCATGGAGAAATCGTTTGAAAAAGCACTTCAGTGTGAGTGGAGACGGTCAGACAGAGGCTTCCCTTCATCTACTAGAGTCTGAGAGCACCTGAAGACAGTGCAGTGTATTACTGTGCAGCCAGCCAACACAGTGATGTAGAGTACCTTCTCTCCTCTACTAAAACCCTGTCTGATAGAAAACTAGGAGCAGTGCTCAGAACATCTGCATCTGAGGTTTGAGGTTTGATTCAGTGCCAATGAATAAACAGATGGATTACGGCATAAGGAAGTTGATCGTATCTGGCCTAGTACAGTTTAACGGTATTTACAGTTTAGTGTCATTACTCATTAATATACAGTGCCTTGCAAAAGTATTCATCCCCCTTGGCGTTTTTTTCTACTTTGTTGCATTACAACCTGTCATTTAAATGGATATTTATTTGGATTTCATGTAATGGACAAACACAAAATAGTCCAAATTGGTGAAGTGAAATGAAAAAAATAACTTGTTTCAAAAAATTCTAAAACATTTATAACAGAAAAGTGGTGCGTGCATATGTATTCACCCCCTTTGCTATGAAGCCCCTAAACAAGATCTGGTGCAACCAATTACCTTCAGAAGTCACATAATTAGTTAAATAAAGTCCACCTGTGTGCAATCTAAGTGTCACATGATCTGTCACATCTCAGTATATATACACCTGTTCTGAAAGGCCCCAGATTAAGCAAGGGGCACCACCAAGCAAGCGGCACCATGAAAACCAAGGACAAAGTTGTGGAGAAGTACAGATCAGGGTTGGGTTATAATTTTTTTTATCAGAAACTTTGAACATCCCACGGAGCACCATTTAAATCCATTATAAAAAAAATGGAAAGAACATGGCACCACAACAAACATGGCCGAGGCAAGGAGGGCATTAACCAGAGAGGCAACAAAGAGACCAAAGATAACTCTGATGGAGCTGCAAAGCTCCACAGCAGAGATTGACGTATCTGTCCTTGGACAACTTTAAGCAGTACATTCCACAGAGCTGGGCTTTACGGAAGAGTGGCCAGAAAAAAGCCATTGCTTAAAGAAAAAAATAAGCAAACACGCTTGGTGTTCGCCAAAAGGCATGTGGGAGACTCGCCAAACATATAGAAGAAAGTACTCTGGTCAGATGAGACTAAAACTGAGCTATTTGGCCATCAAGGAAAATGTCTGGCACAAACCCAACACTTCTCATCACCCCGAGAACACCATCCCCATAGTGAAGCACGGTGGTGGCAGCATCATGCTGTGGGGATGTTTTTCATCGGCAGGGACTGGGAAACTGGTCAGAATTGAAGGAATGATGGATGGCACTAAATACAGGGAAATTCTTGAGGGAAACCTGTTTCAGTCTTCCAGAGATTTGAGACTGGGACGGAGGTTCACCTTCCAGCAGGACAATGACCCTAAGCATACTGCTAAAGCAACACTGAGTGGTTTAAGGGGAAACATTTAAATGTCTTGGAATGGCCTAGTCAAAGCCCAGACCTCAATCCAATTGAGAATCTGTGGTATGACTTAAAGATTGCTGTACACCAGCGGAACCCATCCAACTTGAAGGAGCTGGAGCAGTTTTTCCTTGAGGAATGGGCAAAATCCCAGTGGCTAGATGTGCCAAGCTTCTAGAGACATACCCCAAGAGACTTTTAGCTGTAATTGCTGCAAAAGGTGGCTCTACAAAGTATTGACTTTGGGGGGGGGTGAATAGTTATGCACGCTCAAGTTTTCAGTTTTTTTGTCTTATTTCTTGTTTTTTTTCACACCAAAAAATATTTTGCATCTTCAAAATAGTAGGCATGTTGTGTAAATCAAATGATACAAAACCCTCCAAAATCCATTTTAATTCCAGGTTGTAAGGCAACAAAATAGGAAAAACGTCAAGGGGGTGAATACTTTGCAAGCCACTGTAAATTATGCGGTTACAATGTCCCGTTTCTCTACCCTTTTGGGGTCCTAAGCGAGATTTAGATGGGGGTGTCACACTCTGGCTCTGGGGACTTTAAATGTTGAGTCAGGGTGTGTAGATTCCGTGTGTTTATGTGCTGTGTTTGAGTGTCTAGTTGTTTTATGTCTATGTTGGCCAGAGTGGCTCCCAATCAGAGGCAACGAGTGTCAGCTGTTGTGGGTTGTCTCTGATTGGGAGCCATATTTAAACTGTATGTTTTCCCTTGGGTGTTGTGGGTTTTTGTTCCGTGTTCGGTCATTGTCACTGAGGACTTCACGAGTCGTTTATTGTTTTGTTATTTCGTGTGTATGCTTTAATTAAATAAAGCAAGTATGTTCGCAACTAACGCTGCGCTTTGGTCCACTCCTTCATACGACGCTCAGTGACAGAAAAACCCACCATAAAAGGACCAAGCAGCGTGTCCAGGAGCAGGCAGACTGGACATAGGGAGGAAGCGCCAGGAAAGGAGGATGGAGAGGCTGGCGATGGCCCAGGTGGGCAAATCGTGGTCCTGGGAGGACATGCTCGGGGGCAAGGGACCTTGGGGTAGGGATTAAGGCCCTGGCGAGAGAGGAGCAGCGGCGTCAGCAGTGCCATCGCCGGACGGACGAGAGGCACCCCCAAGAATTTTTTAGGGGGCACACGGCATGGGCGACTGGGCAGCAGGAGGCTGCCACAGGGCGAAATGGGAGACGAGGAGAGAAGGCCACCGGGTTACGGGAGCCATTGGCGAGAGGAGGGAAGGAAGTTGTAGAGGCACGGCGAGAGGTACTGAGGTGTATTGCCAGTCCGGTCCGGCCCGTTCCTGATCCCGTTGAGGCCAGTGGTGTGTGTTCCCAGTACGGTCCGGCCTGTTCCTGCTCCACGCACCAAGCCTAAGATGTGCGTCGCCAGCCCAGTCCGGCCTGTCCCTGCTCCACGCACCAAGCCTACGGTGTGCGTCGACAGCCCAGCCCGGCCTGTTCCTGCTCCACGCACCAAGCCTAGGGTGTGCGTCGCCAGCCCAGCCCGGCCTGTTCCTGCTCCACGCACCAGAAGCCTAAGATGTGCGTCGCCAGCCCAGTCCGGCCTGTCCCTGCTCCACGCACTAAGCCTACGGTGTGCGCGACAGCCCAGCCCGGCCTGTTCCTGCTCCACGCACCAAGCCTAAGATGTGCGTCGCCAGCCCAGTCCGGCCTGTCCCTGCTCCACGCACCAAGCCTACGGTGTGCGTCGACAGCCCAGCCCGGCCTGTTCCTGCTCCACGCACCAAGCCTAGGGTGTGCGTCGCCAGCCCAGCCTGGCCTGTTCCTGCTCCACGCACCAAGCCTCACGGTGTGCGTCACCAGCCCAGCCCGGCCTGTTCCTGCTCCACGCACGAAGCCTACGGTGTGCGTCGCCAGTCCAGCCCGGCCTGTCCCTGCTCCACGCACTAAGCCTACGGTGTGCGTCGCCAGCCCAGCCCGGCCGGTTCCTGCTCCACGCACCAAGCCTACGGTGTGCAGTCGCCAGCCCAGCCCGGCCTGTCCCTGCTCCACCCACCAAGCCTACGGTGTGCGTCGCCAGCCCAGCCCGGCCTGTCCCTGCTCCACGCACCAAGCCAGGGGTGCGAGTCGTCAGCCTGGTCCAGCCCGTTCTCTGCCACTCGCACCCGGCCAGGGGTGCAGTCGTCAGCCTGGTTCAGCCCGTTCCTGCTACTCGCACCAAGCCCGGGGTGCGAGTCGTCAGCCTGGTAAGGCCCGTCGCTGCTCCACGCACCAAGACAGGGGTGCTGAGTCCGTCAGTCGGTGAGGCCCGTTCGGCTCCACGCACCAAGCCTGGGGTGCGCATCGTCAGCCCGGTCCGGCCCGTCGCTGCTCCACGCACCAAGCCAAGAGTGCAGTCGTCGATCCCGGTGAGGCCCGTTCCCGCTCCACGACGCAAGCCAGAGTGCGTATCGTCAGCCCAGTCCGGTCCGTTGCTGCTCCACGCACCAAGCCAGGGGCGCGACGTCAGCCAGGTCGGTCCGTTCTCGCCTCACGCGCCAAGCCAGGGGGTGCGTGTCGCCAGTCCGGTGCCTGATCAGGTACCGGTCAGCTGCTCCCACGACGGAGCCGTAAGCAATCCGCTCGTCGATGTCCAGTCCAGATCCAGCCAGCGGGGTCAGACCGGACCAGGGCGCCACTGGGGATTATGGAAGGGTGGTGGTCAGGCCCGAGCCGGAGCCGCCTCCGAGGAGGAATGCCCACCCAGCCCTCCCTGTTTGGGGTTTTGTTGAGGTGCGGTCGCATCGCGCTTTGGGGGGTACTGTCACACTCTGGCTCTGGGGACTTTATATGTTGAGTCAGGGTGTGTAGATTCCGTGTGTTTTATGTGCTGTGTTTGAGTGTCTAGTTGTTTTATGTCTATGTTGGCCCAGAGTGGCTCCCAATCAGAGGCAACGAGTGTCAGCTGTTGTGGGTTGTCTCTGATTGGGAGCCATATTTAAACTGTATGTTTTCCCTTGGGTGTTGTGGGTTTTGTTCCGTGTTCGGTCATTGTCACTGAGGACTTCACTAGTCGTTTATTGTTTTGTTATTTTCGGTGTATGCTTTAATTAAATAAAGCAAGTATGTTCGCAACTAACGCTGCGCTTTAGTCCACTCCTTCATACGACGTTCGTGGAGAGGGGTCCCCCACCTAGCAGCAAAACAGTTTAGTTTACCTTTTTTTGGTCTTTTTATTTTTTATTTAACCTTTATTTAACCAGGTAAGCCAGTTGAGAACAAGTTCTCATTTACAACTGCGACCTGGCCAAGATAAAGCAAAGCAGTGCGATAAAAACAACAACACAGAGTTACATATGGGGTAAGAAAACATAAAGTCAAATAATACAACAGAAAATATATATACAGCATGTGCAAATGTAGCAAGTTATGGAGGTAAGGCAATAAATAGGCTATAGTGCAAAATAATTACAAATAGTATTAACACTGGAATGATAGATGTGCAAGAGATTATGTGCAAATAGAGATACTGGGGTGCAAATGAGCAAAATAAATAACAATATAGGGATGAGGTAGTTGGGTGGGCTAATTTCAGATGGGGCTGTGTACAGGTGCAGTGATCGGTAAGGTGCTCTGACAACTGATGCTTAAAGTTAGTGAGGGAGATAAGAGTCTCCAGCTTCAGAGATTTTTGCAATTTCTTCCAGTCATTGGCAGCAGAGAACTGGAAGGAATGGCGGCCAAAGGAGGTGTTGGCTTTGGGGATGACCAGTGAGATATACCTGCTGGAGCGTAGACTACGGGTGGGTGTTGCTATGGTGACCAATGAGCTAAGACAAGGCGGGGATTTGCCTAGCAGTGATTTATAGATGGCCTGGAGCCAGTGGGTTTGACGACGAACATGTAGTGAGGGACCAGCCAACAAGAGTGTACAATCAAATCAAATCAAATCAAATCAAATTTTATTGGTCACATGCGCCGAATACAACAGGTGCAGACATTACAGTGAAATGCTTACTTACAGCCCTTAACCAACAGTGCATTTATTTTAAACAAAAAAAGTAAGAATAAAACAACAACAAAAAAAGTGTTGAGAAAAAAGAGCAGAAGAAAAATAAAGTGACAGTAGGGAGGCTATATATACAGGGGGTACCGTGCAGAGTCAATGTGCGGGGGCACCAAGCTAGTTGAGGTAGTTGAGGTAATATGTACATGTGGGTAGAGTTAAAGTGACTATGCATAAATACTTAACAGAGTAGCAGCAGCGTAAAAAGGATGGGGTGGGGGGGCAGTGCAAATAGTCCGGGTAGCCATGATTAGCTGTTCAGGAGTCTTATGGCTTGGGGTAGAAGCTGTTGAGAAGTCTTTTGGACCTAGACTTGGCACTCCGGTACCGCTTGCCGTGCGGTAGCAGAGAGAACAGTCTATGACTAGGGTGGCTGGAGTCTTTGACAATTTTGTCAAAGCCTGGTATAGAGGTCCTGGATGGCAGGACCTCTACACCGCCTGGTATAGAGGTCCTGGATGGCAGGACCTCTACACCGCCTGGTATAGAGGTCCTGGATGGCAGGAAGCTTTGCCCCAGTGATGTACTGGGCCGTACGCACTACCCTCTGTAGTGCCTTGCGGTCGGAGGCCAAGCAGTTGCCATACCAGGCGGTGATGCAACCAGTCAGGATGCTCTCGATGGTGCAGCTGTAGAATTTTTTGAGGATCTGAGGACCCATGCCAAATCTTTTTAGTCTCCTGAGGTCACAGGTCACAGTGGTGGGTAGTGTATGGGGCTTTGGAGACAAAACGGATGGCACTGTGATAGACTACATCCAATTTGCTGAGTAGAGTGTTGGAGGCAACCTCTTGACTGGAGAGACATATTTTAGTTTTAAATTATATTTCCTGAAATTCTACACATTTTGCCATAGGGAGTAAAGAAAATGTTGCTGTTTTAAGGGGCCAGTGCATTCAGAAACATGATTCTGCTGTGTTTTATATATATTTCCACACTAAGAGGTTGAAATAATACTGTGAAATTGTGAAAATTACGATAATGCCCCTTTTAGTGTAAGAGCTGTTTTAAAAGACCGCCTGAAATTTCTGCCTGTTTTGTTGGGATGGAGTTTTGGCCTTCCACAGTGACATCACCACAGTAAATTAGTTAATAGACCAATAAGAAAGAGAGTTCCAAACCTCTCTGCCAATAACAGCACATTTTCAGTGTCCCCCTCTCCACTCAGACCACTTCCAGACTGTCCTAGCAAATGAATTTCTTGACAAATTGCTCTTTACTAAGAAGCTATCTTTTTCTTATTTTGACCATTTTAATTGAAAGCAATCACAGTAAGGTACTAATTGTTATCCAGAAATTATTTGATATTGAGATCAAAATGTCTGTATTTGACTGTTAAAACCCAAAACAAAAAAATTTGGATAAATGGCAGCATTCGAGCAAAACTGAAAGCGCGAACCAGCACATTTAACCACGGCAAGGTAACTGGGAATATGGTTGAATACCAACAGTGTAGTTATTCCCTCCGTAAGGCAAATTGTCAGTACAAAGACAAAGTGGAGTCGCAATTCAATGGCTCAGACACGAGACATATGTGGCAGGGACTCCAGACAATCACGCATTACAAAGGAAAACCAGCCACGTCTCGGACACCGACGTCTTTCTCCCGGACAAGCTAAACACCTTCTTCGCCCACTTTGAGGATAACACAGTGCCACCGACGAGGCACTCTCCCAAGGACTGTGGGCTCTCCTTCTCCATGGCCGACGTGAGTAAGACATTTATGCGTGTTAACCCTCGCAAGGCTGCCGGCCGCGTCCTCAGAGCATCGCGCAGACCAGCCGCCTGGAGTGTTTACGGACATGTTCAATCTTTCCGTATCCCAGTCTGTTGTCCCCACTTGCTTCAAGATGTCCACCATTGCTCCTGTCCCCAAGAAAGTAACTGTAGCGCTCACTTCTGTCATCATGAAGTGCATTGAGAGGCTAGTTAAGGATCATGTAGACCTCCACCTTACCTGACACACTAGACCCACTTCCATTTGCATACCGCACCAATAGATCCACAGATGCAATCGCCATCGCACTTCACACGGCCCTATCCCATCTAGACCTGACAAATAAATATGTAAGAATGCTGTTCATTGACTATAACTCAGCCTTCAACACCATTGAACCCTCCAAGCTCATCATTAAGCACCCTGTCTGCCCTCCAGGACACCTACAGCACCCGATGTCACAGGAAGGCCAAAAAGATCATCAAGGACTTCAACCACCGAAGCCACGGCCTGTTCACCCCACTATCATCCAGAAGGCGAGGTCATTACAGGTGCATCAAAGCTGGGACCGAGAGACTGAAAAACAGCTTCAATCTCAAGGCCATCAGGATGTTAAATAGCCATCACTAAATCAAATCAAATCAAATTTTATTGGCCACATGCACGAATACAACAGGTGCAGACATTACAGTGAAATGCTTACTTACAGCCCTTAACCAACAGTGCATTTCTTTTTAACAATAAAAAAAAAAAAAACAACAAACAAAAAAGTGTTGAGAAAAAAACAGTAGGGAGGCTATATATACAGGGGTACCGTTGCAGAGTCAATGGGGCACCGGCTAGTTGAGGTAGTTGAAGTAATATGTACATGTGGGTAGAGTTAAAGTGACTATGCATAAATAATTAACAGAGTAGCAGCAGCGTAAAAGGATGGGGTGGGGGGGCAGTGCAAATAGTCCGGGTAGCCATGATTAGCTGTTCAGGAGTCTTATGGCTTGGGGTAGAAGCTTTTGAGAAGTCTTTTGGACCTAGACTTGGCACTCCGGTACCGCTTGACGTCGGTAGCAGAGAGAACAGTCTATGACTAGGGTGGCTGGAGTCTTTGACAATTTTGAGGGGGCCTTCCTCTGACACCGCCTGGTATAGAGGTCCTGGATGGCAGGAAGCTTGGCCCCAGTGATGTACTGGGCCGTACGCACTACCCTCTGTAGTGCCTTGCGGTCGGAGGCCAAGCAGTTGCCATACCAGGCGGTGATGCAACCAGTCAGGATGCTCTCGATGGTGCAGCTGTAGAATTTTTGAGGATCTGAGGACCCATGCCAAATCTTTTCAGTCTCCTGAGGGGGAATAGGCTTTGTCGTGCCCTCTTCACGACTGTCTTGGTGTGTTTGGACCATGATAGTTCGTTGGTGATGTGGACACCAAGGAACTTGAAGCTCTCAACCTGTTCCACTACAGCCCCGTCGATGAGAATGGGGGCGTGCTCAGTCCTCTTTTTTTTCCTTTAGTCCACAATCATCTCCTTTGTCTTGGTCACGTTGAGGGAGAGGTTGTTGTCCTGGCACCACACGGCCAGGTCTCTGACCTCCTCCCTATAGGCTGTTTCATCGTTGTCGGTGATCAAGCCTACCACTGTTGTGTCGTCGGCAAACTTAATGATGGTGTTGGAGTCGTGCCTGGCCATGCAGTCATGGGTGAACAGGGAGTACAGGAGGGGGACTGAGCACGCACCCCCTGAGGGGCCCCGTGTTGAGGATCAGTGTGGCAGATGGTTGTTACCTACCCTTACCACCTGGGGGCGGCCCCGTCAGGAAGTCCAGGATCCAGTTGCAGAGGGAGGTGTTTAGTCCCAGGATCCTTAGCTTAGTGATGAGCGTAGAGGGCACTATGGTGTTGAATGCTGAGCTGTAGTCAATGAATAGCATTCTCACATAGGTGTTCCTCTTGTCCAGGTGGGAAAGGGCAGTGTGGGAGTGCAATAGAGATTGCATCATCTGTGGATCTGTTGGGGCGGTATGCAAATTGGAGTGGGTCTAGGGTTTCTGGGATAATGCTGTTGATGTGAGCCATGACCAGCCTTTCAAAGCACTTCATGGCTACAGACGTCAGTGCTACGGGTCGGTAGTCATTTAGGCATGTTATCTTAGAGTCCTTGGGCACAGGGACTATGGTGGTCTGCTTGAAACATGTTGGTATTACAGACTCAGTCAGGGACATGTTGAAAATGTCAGTGAAGACACTTGCCAGTTGGTCAGCACATGCTCGGAGTACACGTCCTGGTAATCCGTCTGGCCCCTGCGGCCTTGTGAATGTTGACCTGCTTAAAAGCTCTTACTCACATTGGCTACGGAGAGCGTGATCACATAGTCATCCGGAACAGCTGGTGCTCTCATGCATGCTTCAGTGTTGCTTGCCTCGAGCGAGCATAGAAGTGGTTTAGCTCGTCTGGTAGGCTTGTGTCACTGGGAAGTTGCGGCTGTGCTTCCCTTTGTAGTCTGTAATAGTTTTCAAGCCTGCCACATCCGACGAGCGTCAGACCCAGTGTAGTACGATTCAATCTTAGTCCTGTATTGACTCTTTGCCTGTTTGATGGTTCGTCGGAGGGCATAGCGGGATTTCTTATAAGCGTCCGGGTTAGAGTCCCGCTCCTTGAAAGCGGCAGCTCTACCCTTTAGCTCAGTGCGGATGTTTCCCTGTAATCCGTGGCTTCTGGTTGGGGTATGTACGTACGGTCACTGTGGGGGACGACATCATCGATGCACTTATTGATGAAGCCAGTGACTGATGTGGTGTACTCCCTCAATGCTGTCTGAAGAATCCCGGAACATGTTCCAGTCTGTGCTAGCAAAACAGTCCTGTAGCTTAGCATCTGCATCATCTGACCACTTTTTTATTAACCGAGTCACTGGTGCTTCCTGCTTTAGTTTTGCTTATAAGCAGGAATCAGGAGGATAGAGTTATGGTCAGATTTGCCAAATGGAGGGCGAGGGAGAGCTTTGTAGTCTCTGTGTGTGGAGTAAAGGTGGTCCAGAGTTTTTTTTCCCTCTGGTTGTACATTTAACATGCTGGTAGAAATTAGGTAGAACGGATTTAAGTTTCCCTGCATTAAAGTCCCCGGCCACTAGGAGCGCTGCATCTGGATGAGTGTTTTTCTGTTGATTTATGGCCTTATACAACTCATTCAGTGCAATCTTAATGCCAGCATTGGTTTGTGGTGGTAAATAGACAGCTATGAAAAATATAGATGAAAACTCTCTTGGTAAATAGTGTGGTCTACAGCTTATCATAAAATACTCTACCTCAGGCGAGCAAAACCTCGAGACTTCCTTAGTATTTGATTTTGTGCACCAGCTGTTGTTTACAAATATACACAGACCGCCACCCCTTGTCTTACCGAGTCAGCCGTTCTATCCTGCCGATGTAGCGTATAGCCTGCTAGCTGTATGATATCCATGTCGTCGTTCAGCCATGACTCGGTGAAACATAAGATATTACAGTTTTTAATGTCCCGTTGGTAGAATAACCGTAATAATAATAATAATATGCCATTTAGCAGACGCTTTTATCCAAAGCGACTTACAGTCATGCGTGCATACATTTTTTTTTATTTGTGTATGGGTGGTCCCGGGGATCGAACCCACTACCTTGGCGTTACAAGCGCCGTGCTCTACCAGCTGAGCTACAGAGGACCACCGTAATCTTAGGTCATCCACTTTGTTCTCCAATGATTGAAGATTGGCTAATAGGATTGATGGAAGAGGCAGTTTACTCGCCGCCGTCGGATCCTTACAAGGCACCCCAACCTACGTCCCACGATATCTCCGTCTCTTCCTCATGCGAATGACGGGGATTTGGGCCTTGTCGGCTGTCTGTATGATATCCTTCGCGACCGCCTCGTTGAAGAAAAAATCTTCGTCCAATATGAGGTGAGTAATCGCTGTCCTGATATCCAGAAGCTCTTTTTGGTTATAAGAGACGATGGCAGAAACATTATGTACGAAATAAATTACAAATAACGCGGAAAAACACACATAATAGTACAATTGGTTAGAGGGCTGTAAAACGGCAGCCATCTTCTCCGGCGCTGTTTCACTAGCCGCTACCACCCGTTACTCAACCCTGCACCTTAGAGGCTGCTGCCCTATATACATAGACATGGAATCACTGGTCACTTTAATAATGGAACACTAGTCACTTTAATAATGTTTACACACTGTTTTATTCATTTCATATGTATATACTGTATTTAGTCAATGCCACTCCGACATTACTCGTCCTAATATTTACAGTATATATTCCTTAATTCCATTCTTTTACTTTTAGATTTGTGTGTATTGTTGTGAATTGTTAGAAACTACTGCACTGTTGGAGCTAGGAACACAAGCTTTTCGCTACACACCATAAAAAACATCTGCTAAATATGTGTATGTGACCAATAAAATGTGATTTGATTTGAGTGGTACTCAGTAATGTGTTGTATTGGATTTGCCCCAAACATAACACTTTGTATTCAGGACAAAAGTGAATTGCTTTGCCACATTATTTGCAGTATTATTTTAGTGGCTTGTTGCAAACAGGATGCATGTTTTGGAATACTTTTATTCTGTACAGTCTTCTTTCACTCTGTCAATTAGGTTAGTTTTGTGGAGTAACTACAATGCTGTTGATCCATCCTCAGTTTTCTCCTATCATAGCTATTCAACTCTGTAACTGTTTTAAAGTTACCATTGGCCTCATGGTGAAATCCCTGAGGGGTTTCCTACCTCTCCGGCAACTGAGTTAGGAAGAACGCCTGTATTTTCGTAGTGACAGGGTGTATTGATACACCATCCAAAGTTTAATGAATAACTTCGGACTAACTCATAATTTCTTCCCGAGAGATGCGAGACCAGGGCGGAGTAAAAAACTCAAATATATACACTCCTTTATTGATACATTAATATCTTAACAGCCTTATCTATTATAGACATGTTGGATCAGTGGTGAAGCTATAGGCCTTCAGTGTGTGACAGTGGTGAACCTATAGGCCTTCAGTGCTGACAGTGGTGAACCTATAGGCCTTCAGTGGTGACAGTGGTGAACCTATAGGCCTTCAGTGGTGACAGTGGTGAACCTATAGGCATTCAGTGTGACAGTGGTGAACCTATAGGCATTCAGTGTGACAGTGGTGAACCTATAGGCCTTCAGTGTGACAGCAACCCTAATACCAGCTCACTCATGTAGGAAAGTTCCCTTTTTGTAAAACAGAAAGGGCCAGTGGTGTAGTGGAAGGTAGACGCAGTTATAAAGCTGTAAACCCACTTTCAGTGGGCATTGCTTATACTCACTACTGACGCGTATCAAAGTAGTGTAGTGAAGGTACACGAATTATCAATGATGTAGTACAACAGAGAAATCATAACAATACAAAAACACAACCATTAAACATTTCCCAATCAAAATGTACTTCCCATTGCAAAAAAAACATTTCACATTTAGTACATAAATTAACCAGTGACCTAAAGTTTAAAGTGGAACTGACAAGCGTTTAACTACTTTGCAGATATGAAACAAACAGACAATCAAAATATTAGTAAAAAATATCAATTTACCTGATTATGCTATAAAACCAGCTTCATAAGAGGTTTTAAAAATAGGATAAATTGGACTCAACGTTCCATGACGTACGCTAAGGCATTGTTGGCAGAATAGATGGATACAGTTCAAAGGATGACTAATAGAATTCACCAATACATTTCTTTTTAGTCCAAAAAATATTGCTATCAGGTTGTAAATCACAGCTGGACTGGTACATTGTTTGCTGCCTCCATTCGGGATGCACTGTTTCAGTTTCAATGACTCAATATTCTGGACAAAAACGGACAAATGTAACTAAGGCTGGGAATGTCAATACAATCAAACTAGCAAGGGCAGTGATCACAAGTCAGTCATCTGCATTGCTAGATAGCTAGCTAGCTGCTAGGTGGATGTCATGTCATTCCCATTGGAGGAGTGGGTGAGTGACTGACTTTTTCCCCTCATATCGTTTTTCGGTGGCTATACACAGCTAGAGATGCGGGTGTCACTTGGTTAGCTAGCAAGAACTTCAATGACTGTTATCCAGTTAGCATATATCTTGCGTTCGTAGAATTCACTCTGGCTTTCTACTCTGATTTCAGAGCACTCTCGTCTGAGTGTGCCAGATCACAGAACAACTGATGAATTTAGGAACGTGCAACACCTGCTGAATATGACCGGTGTCAGTAAACGTAGGCAAAAAAAAGTCAGAGTTAGTGATGAACGCTCTAGATAACATGTAAACAGACTAACCAGCTCTGCTACGGCAAGTAAAATGGTGAGAGTGAGGTGTTCTCGTTGCGTCTGGAAGTAGCTAGCTAGCAAAACAGCCAACTTTAGCCAGTTAGCTTGGGTGCTTTGTTGGGACAAGCATGAAATGGGAGGCAATCTGCAGTAGGAAGAGGAGGCTACAATTCCCCATCGTTTATCAGTGCAGATTTATCAGTAGATCTTTTAGCTCATCTTGCTCTGGCTAGCATTAGTTGTTGATCTTGTTGTTGGTAATGTGCATAACTGAGGGAGAGAGAGCTTACCTTTTAAAGGTTGTTTGATCAATAGGGCTGCAAAGTTCCCAAATGTAAGAGGACTCCCGTGGTGTTTACACGGCTTTTGGTGAATGTGTTCTAATGATCTAAAGTCGTGCTGTTGCAACTGCCTGTAAACACACAGTCCAGTTCAAAGTGAATGATGGCAGGCCCGTGTGGTGTAATGTTTTTAAAAAGTGTCATATTCTTCCTGGTGTGTATATGAACAGATTTTAATACGATGTCATGTTGCTAAAAATCTGTCAGTTCCACTTTAAATGCAATAATGTTTCACATAAGTTAAGTGGTCCTCTGTAGCTCAGCTGGTAGAGCACGGCGCTTGTAACGCCGAGGTAGTGGGTTCGAACCCCGGGACCACCCGTACACAAAAATTTATGCACGCATGACTGTAAGTCACTTTGGATAAAAGCGTCTGCTAAATGGCATATTATTATTATTCAAAGAGATGGCTAACAACAGCAATCGCACTGCTAAAAAAACCCACAGTTCCACTCACTAGATGATGATCATTTGAAACTTAAATTCTTGTTGAAAGTTATTCTTGAAAAAGGAGAAGCTAACAACTTAGCAACAACATCCTCTTTGATAACACCTGCTGCAGCCGCTGCAAACTAGCCCACAACAAAAGCTAGCTAGCTAGACCGTGGAAAAACTACTGCTCACTATTGCGCAGTGACCTGTTGGCCTTCAAGAAGGCAGAAGTTTCCATACGTTTTGGTAAAAACAGTCCCACTCATTAAATTAAAATGTGATTGGTTGATTCCAATGTCACTCCAAAAATGTTGCCCTAATACAGTTGAACGGCAGATGCCTTTATATAGCTTCTGATGGCCTAGCCAATGGCTGACTTAGTTAGCTAGATTTATCTCCCGGAGACCAGCAATGAAAATTCCTGATTGGATTTTTTTCTCTTCAGTGTTAACCCTTTCTTTTCCAAGAAAAACTGAAGCGATTTAATCAAAACATCATTGAAAATAATATCATTATCATTATTATTATAAATCATTATTTTATAAATCCTTAGCCCTTTTTTGAAGGCTTAGAAGGCCCAGTCTCCCACACTGTGTTGGGTTAGTCATCATTTGTAGAGTGGCTCTACTTTCCCAAAGCATGCATTTTTTCACTATTCTGAATCTATATGTTGTTCTGAAATATGAACACAGAAATACTGGACATTTTGAACTCTTATTATGGTGGTGATTTGACAAGTGGGATATTGTGTGTAGGCCAGTGACACAAAATCTCAATTTAATCAATTTCTTTATTCAGGCTGTAACAACAAAATGTGGAAAAAGTCAAGGGGTGTGAATACTTTCTGAAGGCACTGAAGGTCCATCTTTATGACCTACTACATTTTTACATTTTAGTCATTTAGCAGACGCTCTTAACCAGAGCGACTTACAGTAGGTTACTAGTAGATTTTCTTTCAGGTCTCCCTGTTTGTAACCTGTTATCAGGTCTACCTGTTTGTAACCTGTTATCAGGTCTACCTGTTTGTAACCTGTTATCAGGTCTACCTGTTTGTAACCTGTTATCAGGTCTACCTGTTTGTAAATCATTGTCATATGACATTTTGGTCTGACTGTGTACTTCTAGGACCTACAGAACATTTTTTTATTTATTTTATTTTTTAATTACAATTAGTTTTAACACTGGAATGATAGATGTGCAAGAGATTATGCGAATAGAGATACTGGGGTGCAAATGAGCAAAATAAATAATAATATGGGGATGAGGTAGTTGGGTGGGCTAATTACAGATGGGCTGTGTACAGGTGCAGTGATCGGTAAGGTGCTCTGACAACTGATGCTTAAAGTTAGTGGGGGAGATAAGAGTCTCCAGCTTCAGAGATTTTTGCAGTTTGTTCCAGTCATTGGCAGCAGAGAACTGGAAGGAATGGCGCCAAAGGAGGGTGTTGGCTTTGGGGATGACCAGTGAGATATACCTGCTGGAGCGCATACTACGGGAGGGTGTTGCTATGGTGACCAATGAGCAAAGATAAGGCAGGGATTAGCCTAGCACTGATTTATAGATGACCTGGAGCCAGTGGGTTTCGCGACGAATATGAAGTGAGGACCAGCCAACAAGAGCGTACAGGTCACAGTGGTGGGCAGTATATGGGGCTTTGGTGACAAAACGGATGGCACTGTGATAGACTACATCCAATTTGCTGAGTAGAGTGTTGGAGGCTATTTTGTAAATGACATCGCGTGAAGTCAAGGATCGGTAGGATAGTCAGTTTTAGAGGGCATGTTTGGCAGCATGAGTGAAGGAGGCTTTGTTGCAAAATAGGAAGCCGATTCTAGATTTAACTTTGAATTGGAGTTGCTTAATGTGAGTCTGGAAGGAGAGTTTACAGTCTAACCAGACACCTAGGTATTTGTGAAGTTGTCCACATACTCTAGGTCAGACCCGCCGAGAGTAGTGATTCTAGTCGGGTGGGCGGGTGCCAGCAGCGTTCGATTGAAGAGCATGCATTTAGTTTTACTAGTGTTTAAGAGCAGTTGGAGGCTACGGAAGGAGTGTTGTATGGCATTGAAGCTCGTTTGGAGGTTTGATAACACAGTGTCCAATGAAGGGTCAGATGTATACAAATTGGTGTCAGTCTACGTAGAGGTGAATCTGAGAGTCACCAGCAGCAAGAGCGACATCATTGATATACACAGAAAAGAGCTCGGCCGGAATTGAACCCCGTGGCACTTTATAGAGACTGCCATAGGTCCAGACAACAGGCCCTCCGATTTGACACATCAAACTCTATCTGAGAAGTAGTTGGTGAACCAGGCGAGGCAGTCATTTGAGAAACCAAGGCTATTTAGTCTGCCAATAAGAATGCGGTGGTTGACAGAGTCTAAAGCCTTGGCCAGGTCGATGAAGACGGGCTGCACAGTACTGTCTATTATCAATCGCGGTAATAATATCGTTAGGACCTTGAGCGTGGCTGAGGTGCACCCATGACCAGCTCGGATACCGGATTGCATAGCGGAGAAGATCGGGGATTTTTAAATGGTGCAGTGATCTGTTTGTTAACTTGGCTTTCAAATACTTTCGAAAGGCAGGGCAGGATGGATATAGGTCTGTAACAGTTTGGATCTAGAGTGTCACCCCCTTTGAAGAGGGGAATGACCGCGGCAGCTTTCAATCTCTGGGGATCTCAGACTCTGGGGATTACATACTCTTTCAACAGAAGGATCTTTCTGCTCAAATAAACTGCAGTCACACTACGGGTGGCAGCCACCAGTGCTATAAAATACTACTTAAGCAGTATTTTGGGGTATCTGTACTTTACTTGAGTATTTATCTTTTGACAACTTTTATTTTTAATCCACTGCATTCCTAAGGAAAATATGTACTTTTTACACACATACATCTTTCTTGACACCCAAAAGTACTTGTTACATTCTGAATTATCATGCAGGACAGCAATATGGTCCAATTCAATCACCTCTGATCTGGTGGACTCACTAAACACAAATACTGCGTTTTGTAAATTATGTCTGAGTGTTGGAGTGTGCCCCTGGCTGTCCGTAAATTTTCAAGGAATGGTGCTGTCTTGTGTAATTAATATAAGGAATTTGACGTATTGCATATAGTTTTGCTTTTCCATTTTACTCAAGTAAGATAATTGAGCACTTTTTCACCACTGGTAGCTACTACCAGATGTACTGGTATACACAGCATCCAGGAGAGGGAATGAAGCAGGTAGCCTTCAATATTCCCAGAGCCAAACCTGAGTATGTAGGATTTCAGTGAAGACAAATACGTAGCCACCAAGATCTGTATTTCAGAGAGGATCTTTCACACCGAAGAAGTTGGAGGCAGGAGACAGTGATACAACGCGACAAGTAGAGCTGCACCTAAACCCCCCAGTGTTGATATAATATAACAAGTACAGCTACACTAAACCCCAGTGTTGATATAATATAACAAGTAGAGCTGCACTAAACCCCCAGTGTTGATATAATATAACAAGTACAGCTGCACTAAACCCCCAGTGTTGATATAATATAACAAGTAGAGCTGCACTAAACCCCCAGTGTTGATATAATATAACAAGTACAGCTGCACTAAACCCCCCAGTGTTGATATAATATAACAAGTACAGCTGCACTAAACCCCAGTGTTGATATAATATAACAAGTAGAGCTGCACTAAAACCCCCAGTGTTGA
Organism: Coregonus clupeaformis; assembly: GCF_020615455.1. Classification (NCBI taxonomy): domain Eukaryota; kingdom Metazoa; phylum Chordata; class Actinopteri; order Salmoniformes; family Salmonidae; genus Coregonus; species Coregonus clupeaformis. The sequence continues at coordinate 113,243 of NW_025534317.1, forward strand.
TATCGGATAGCAGATAATATCTGAAGAGATGGTCTCATCATGTCCTGTAGGGGGGACCTCTTGCTCTACTACTAATAATTTCTGTCTCATTTCATTGTCATGATCAGAAAGGTTCACTGTGAGGTCCTATGAGCAAGCTTTACGGGCACATACTTTCTGACACTCCCACTAACCACCACCCTAAATAAAATATGCTCACACATCAGCCCCCTCTCCTTTCACCTCAGAGCTTCATCAGAGACGCCATATCTCTCCTCCACTAAGGCAACATCACCTTCATCATCACCATGATCAGAGTTCTGATTCACCTGGCAGCTCTACCACTCTGGGTGACAGGTATTCAATCACTCATTAAGAGAAGTCTAACAATCTATAATGTCATTAAACTGAATAAAATGCTCTCTCTCTCTCTCTCTCTCTCTCTCTCTCTCTCTCTCTCTCTCTCTCTCTCTCTCTCTCCTCTCTCTCTCTCTCTCTCTCTCTCTCTCTCTCTCTCTCTCTCTCCTCTCTCTCGCTCTCTCTCTCTCTCTCTCTCTCCCTCTCTCTCTCTCTCTCTCTCTCTCTCTCTCTCTCTCTCTCTCTCTCTCTCTCTCTCTCTCTCTCTCTCTCTCTCTCTCTCTCTAGGGCAGTCACTTAGTAGCAAAGTCCATCAGACTCCTATTGCAATACTAAAAGGATCTAAAGATAATGTAAAACTCACCTGCAACCATACTATTCAATACTACAACGTGATACTATGGTACCAACAGTCAACAGGAGACACTGCTATGAAACTCATTGGGAATGCATATGCCACGTCAATAACCATGGAGAAATCATTTGAAAAGCACTTCAGTGTGAGTGGAGACGGTCAGACAGAGGCTTCCCTTCATCTCCTGAGTCTGAGAGCACCTGAAGACAGTGCAGTTTATTACTGTGCAGCCAGCCAACACAGTGATGTAGAGCACCTCCTCTCTCTACAAAACCCTGTCTGATAGAAAACTAGGAGCAATGCTCAGAACACCTGCATCTGAGGTTTGAGTTTGATTCAGTGCCAATGAATAAACAGATGGATTACGGCATAAGGAAGTTGATCGTATCTGGCCTAGTACAGTTTAACGGTATTTACAGTTTAGTGTCATTACTCATTAACATACATTTGCGGTTACAATGTCATATCCTGTTTTTCTACCCTTTTTGGGGACCTAGCGAGATTTTGCTGGGGCCCCCACTAGCAGCAAAACATTTTAGTGGCCAACCTCTTGACTGGAGACAAAAAAATTTTTAGGTACATTTCTTTCGGGAAATTCTACACATTTTGCCATGGGGGTAAAGAACATGTTTCTGTTTTAAAGGGCCAGTGCATTCAAAAATGTGATTTTGCTGTGGTTTATATATATTTCACACTATGAGGGTTGAAATAATACTGTGAAATAGTGAATATTATGATAGTGCCATTTTAGTGTAAAGATGTTTGAAAAGACCGACTGAAATTTCAGTCTTTTTTTCTTCTATTTTTGTTTTTTAGGGGAAGAGCAGCTTTAATATTGCAGATAGATTGTAACTGTCACTGACTTCCGCTCGAGGCTGCCTCCTCTCCTTGTTCAGGCAGGTTTCAGCGTTGTCGTCACCGGCTTACTAGCTGCTGCCGATCCATTTATCATCACTCCACTTGTCTTGTCTAATTAATCACACACACCTGGTCCTTATACCCAATTAGTCATTTTATAAGTGTTCCCTCTGCTTCCTTTGTCTGTGTGGGTGATTGTTTGTAGTGAGCTGTGTGTAGCTCGGTTGAGCTACCCTTACCTTGTTGTTGCCAGGGTAGATATTTCCCCTGTGCCTGAGTTTTGTTGTCGCATGCTTGTGCAACTGTTTATCGATGGAATAAACTCTTTGGATGCTTTTACTCTCATGCGCCTGACTCCTATCACACGCATCACAGAATCACCCACCGCTATGGAGTCAGCGGGACAAGAGCGCATGCCTGGGAGTGTGGCACGGGTCCAGGAGCACTCCACGATGCTGGCCAGCCCGGGGGAAGCAATGGATCAGGTTCTTCAAGTCCTCCCAACGCCTGGAGAGGAGCAGACCCGATCTGTCGAGACCAGCTGGCCAACGGATCCAGCCATCTACCCCAGCACCAGGAGGATCCATATATCCCGACCACGGGCGTTGAGGGACAGCGGCGCTGTGCCAGGAATTCCTCCTCCAATTGGAGCTTTACTTTCGCCAGCATCAGGCCGGCACCATCGGAGCGGGGAAGATGTCCATCCTCGCTTTCCTGCCTCTGTGGGAAAGCCCTGAGTGGACCAACGCGGTGTGGAACAAAGGAGGAGCCGTTGGAGGACTACAGGAGTTCGCTCGCCTCTTTTGGGCGGTATTCGACCACCTGCCCGAGGGTCGAGGCGGGTGAGCGACTGGTCCCGGAGTAATATATACCCCATCACAGAGACGAACGGTGGCTATGGAGACATATGTCACAGAGTCCCTCCACTTCACCCGCCTCCTCGAGTTTCTTCTTTGTGAAGAAGAAGAAGGATGGAGGTCTGCGCCCGGTGCATTGATTATTGACTACTGATTAGGGAGAACACGGGACATTATGAATACCTGGTGATACCCTATGATGCCCTATGGTTTGATGAATGATCTGCCTCAGTTTTCCAGTCCTTTGTGAACGAGGTGTTTCGGGACATGCTTGGTCGCCAGTGTGTGGTCTACATTGATGACATCCTGGTGTTTTCCGTTACTCGCACTGAGCATGTGTCCCTGGTTAGCAAGGTGCTGGCCCGACTGTTGGAGAATTACCTTTATGCTAAGGCAGATAAGTGTATGTTTTTCCAGCAGTCCATCTCTCCTTGGATACCTCAGGGTGGAGATGGAGGAGATCGCATTTCAGCCGTGCGTAATTGGCCGACTCCAACCACGGTTAAGTAGGTGTAGCGACTCCTTGGCTTTGTCAACTACTATCGAAGGTTTATCCGGGGCTTTGCAAGTTCGCAGCTCCCATCACATCCCTGTTGAAGGGTGGGCCGTCCAGCTCCGCTTGTCTGCTGAGGCGGATCTGGCCTTCAGGAGACTGCGGGGTCTGTTCACCTCAGCTCCGGTACTAGCCCTCCCGATCCATCACTACCGTTTGTAGTGAGGTGGATCGCGTCCGAGGTAGGGATGGGCGCTGTCCTATCCCAATGCTCGGGCACACCACCCAGCTCCGCCCTGTGCCTTCTTCCACGATACTCAGCCCGGCGGAACAGAACTACGACGTTGGTGATCGGAGCTGTTGGCTGTTGTCCGAGCTTTGACCGTGTGGAGGCATTGGATCGAAGGGCGAAACACCCTTTCTCGTCTGGACGGCACCACCGTAACCTGGAGTACATCCGGGCAGTGAGGAGGCTGAATCCTCGCCAGGCCAGGTGGGCCCTATTCTTCACCCGGTTTGATTTACATACATTCTATACATTCCGGTACAAAGAACGTGAAGGCAGACGCACTGTCCAGGCTGTTTGACACAGAGAGAGAGGCCCAGAGACAACACCCCCATACTCCCGGTCTCCCGCATTGTGGTGCCCGGTAGTATGGGCGGTGGACGCGAATATAGAGCAGGCATTACGCACAGATCCATCTCCACTTTAGTGTCCAGCTGGGCTGCAGTACGTGTCTGCTCTTTTCCGTGATCGTCTGATCTTCTGGGCACACACGTCACCCTCCTCTGGTCATCCAGGTATCGGTCGTACAGTGTGCTGCCTGAGCAGAAAGTACTGGTGGCCTTCTTGGCTAAGGACGTGAGGGTGTATGTCTCCTCCTGCTCAGTGTGCGCTTCAGAGTAAGGCACCTAGGCACCTCCCAGCGGGTAAGCTACAACCGTTACCAGTTCCACAACGACCATGGTCTCACCTTAGCATTGATTTTCTGACAGGTCTTCCCTTCTCCCAAGGTAACACCACCATCCTGGTCATTGTGGACCTGTGGTCTCCCCACGGCCCTGCAGACTGCGGAGGCCCTGTTAACTCACGTCTTCGGCACTACGGGGTACCAGAGGATATAGTGTCTGACCGAGGTCCCCAGTTCCTCCAAGGTCTGGAAGGCGTTCATGGGAACGTCTGGGAGTCTCGGTCAGCCTGACCTCTGGGTTCCACCCCCGAGTAATGGGCAGGTGTAACGGGTAAATCAGGACGTGGGTAGGTTCCTGCGGTCCTACTGCCAGGACGGGCCGGGGGAGTGGTCGGTGTTCTTGCCAGGCAGAATATGCCCAGAATCTCTCTCCGCCACTCCTCCACTAACCTGACGCCTTTCCAGTGTGTTTCTAGGTTACCAACCGGTTCTGGCACCGTGGCACCAGAGCCAGACCGAGGCTCCTGCGGTGGGGATGACTGGTTTCGGCGTAGCGGAGGAGACGTGGGATGCTGCCCACGCTTCACCTCCAACAGCGCCGTCGCGTCGTCGAGAAGGCCAACGCTGACCGTGTTTCGGTCGTTGTCATGCTGGAAGACCCAGCCACAACCCATCTTTCAATGCTCTTACCGAGGGAAGGAGGTTGTTGGCCAAGATCTCGCGATACATGGCCCCATCCATCCTCCACTCAATACGGCAGTCGTCCTGTCCCTTTTGCAGAAAAGCATCCCAAAAAATGATGTTTCCACCTCCTCCATGCTTCACGGTTGGGATGGTGTTCTTGGGGTTGTACTCATCCTCCTTCTTCCTCCATACACACCGAGTGGAGTTTAGACCAAAAAGCTCTATTTTTGTCTCATCAGACCCATGACCTTCTCCCATTCCTCCTCTGGATCATCCAGATGGTCATTGGCAAACTTCAGATGGGCCTGGACATGCGCTTGGCTTGAGCAGGGGGGACCTTGCGTGCGCTGCAGGATTTTAATCCATGACGGAGTAGTGTGTTACTAATGGTTTCTTTGAGACTGTGGTCCCAGCTCTCTTCAGGTCATTGACCAGGTCGTGCCATGTAGTTCTGGGCTGATCCCTCACCTTCCTCATGATCATTGATGCCCCACGAGGGTGAGATCTTGCATGGAGCCCCAGACCGAGGGTGATTGACCGTCATCTTGAATTTCTTCCATTTTCCAATAATTGCACTAACAGCTGTTGCCTTCTCACCAAGCTGCTTGCCTATTGTCCTGTAGCCCATCCCAGCCTTGTGCAGGTCTACCATTTTGTCCCTGATGTCCTTACACAGCTCTCTGGTCTTGGCCATTGTGGAGAGGTTGAGTCTGTTTGATTGAGTGTGTGGACAGGTGTCTTTTATACAGGGTAACGAGTTCAAACAGGTGCAGTTAATACAGGTAATCAGTGGAGAACAGGAGGGCTTCTTAAAGAAAAACTAACTGTCACGGTTTACTAAGCCAGAACCCAGAAGCAGACCAGGACAAGGTGAGTTGAAACGAAGGTGAGTATTTATTTAACAGATTCCAAAAACGATGTAGAATAATACAGGGGGACAGAGCGGACGGGCGGAGATGAGTTGGTGGAGGTGCAGTGGTAGATCCAAGAATGGCTCGGCAGCCGCCGAACAACCAGGCAGGGGTTGGGTGAAGGTTCGGGAGATTGACTGCAGATAGAAACAAAACGGAGGTAAGTACGGCAAGCCAACAAGGTGCAAAACAACAAAACTAACGCTAGAAACTCCAAGGCTGATACACTGACAAACATACTGTTCATGGCTAACGATCCGGCAGGGAATGGATGTTAAGCCAGGGCCTAAGAAGGGTGATGATCAGGACCAGGTGTGCAGATTGCTGATGGGATGCAGGTGCGGAAATCAAGAGAGCTCCCGGAGCGTTCCAGAACTCCACGGGAAACTGGAGATCCCGAGCAGAAAAACTAGTCCACAGACAGGACCCGACTCAGACTGCCGGGATCGTTACAGTACCCCCCCTCCGACTTAACGCCACGGGCGGACTCCCGGAGCGCCAGGATGGAGCGGTAGAAGTCACGGATGAGGTCAGCATCTAGGATCTGTCGCCGCGGAATCCAACTCCTCTCTTCAGGACCATACCCCTCCCAGTCCACGAGATACTGGAAACCCCGGCCCCGCCGTCTGGAATCCATGATGCGTCGCACCGTGTAGGCAGGACCACCTCCGATCATCCGAGGAGGAGGAGGAGGAGGCGGAGGAGGCAACAGAGGACTGAGGAAAACAGGCTTGAGGCAGGAGACATGAAAGGTGGGATGGACTCTGAGCGTCTCGGGAGTTTGAGTCGAACTGCCACCGGATTGATCACCTTCTCCACCACAAACGGACCAATGAACTTCGGTAACAACTTCCTAGACTCAGTCCGTAAAGGAAGATCCCGTGTGGCCAACCAGACCCTATCTCCGATGGTGTAGGTGGGAGGCGGGGATCCGGCGACGATTCGCCTGGAGCTGATACCGGTCCGAAACTCTAAGGAGTGCCTTTCTGGCCCGATGCCAGGTCCGGTGGCAATGCAATATGGGCCTGAACAGAAGGCACTGAAAGCCTTCTCCTGAGAAGGGAACAAGGGAGGTTGGTAGCCATACAGGCACTGGAAGGGAGACATCCCAGTGGCAGATGTAGGGGAGAGTATTGTGGGCATACTCAACCCAAGGCAGCTGAGAGACCCAGGAGGTGGGGTTGGAAGAGGCCAGGCAGCGTAGCGTGATTCCATCTTCTGGTTGGCTCTCTCCGCCTGACCATTAGATTGGGGTGAAAACCAGATGTGAGACTGACTGTAGCTCCAATGGCCAAACAGAAGGACTTCCAGACAGCAGAGGTAAACTGAGGGCCACGGTCGGAAAGCGATATCACTGGGCAACCCGTGGACCCTGAAAACCTCCCCTAACCAGGATCTCGGACGTCTCCGAGGCAGAGGAAGCTTGGCAATTGGCACAAAGTGGGCGAACTTGCTGAATCTGTCCACGATAGTCAGAACGACCGTGTTCCCCTCAGAAGCGGGCAACCCAGTGACAAAGTCCAGGGCCAGATGCGACCATGGTCGTCGAGAATAGGAAGGGGTGAAGTAGTCCAGAGCTGGGCCGATTGGTACTCTTATTCTGCGCACATACTGGACAGGCAGCAACATAACCCCGAGTATCCTCGGCCATGCGCAGGCCACCAAAACGTCTGCGAAGAAAACGCCATCGTCCGAGCCACGCCAGGGTGACAAGCCATCTTGCTGGCGTGGGACCATTTGAGGACCGCAGGACGAACCGACTCAGGCACAAACAACCGACCGGGTGGACCGTTACCGGGACCGGGCTGCGTCCGAAGAGCCGCCATCACCTCCTCCTCAATCTTCCACCTAACAGCTCCCACGACGCAGTTCCGTGGGAGAATTGTCTCGGTCTTGGACCCACTCTCCTCCGTCTTGGAGAACATCCGAGACACAGGCGTCCGCCTTGCCGTTCTTAGATCAGGTCGGAACGTCAGGGGAAAAATTGAATCGTCCGAAAAACAACGCACCACCTGGCCTGGACGCGGAGTTGAGACGTCTAGCCGATTGCACGTAAGCAAGATTCTTGTGGTCAGTCCAGACAATAAACGGCTGCTCCGCCCCCTCCAGCCAGTGGCGCCACTCCTCCAAGGCAAGTTTCACCGCGAAGCTCCCGGTTACCCACATCGTAATTTCTCTCCGCAGGCGAAGGCGGCGAGAGTAGTAGGCGCAGGGATGGAGTTTACTGTCCGTGGAGCATCGCTGCGACAGGATGGCGCCAACTCCCACATCAGACGCGTCCACTTCAACGGCACTGAACTGACGGGCCGTGTCCGGTTGAGAGAGAATCGGTGCGTTGGTGAATCGCCTCTTCAAATCCAGAACGCTCGATCCGCCTCCGGACTCCACTTGAAGCTCCTGATACTGGAAGTCAAGGCCGTTAACGGAGCGGCCACACGGCTGTAATCCCCGGATGAATCTGCGGTAGAAATTCGCAAACCCCAAAAATCTCTGGAGCTGCAATCTCGTACCGGGCTGGGCCCATTCCAGAACCGCTCTAACCTTCTCCTGGTCCATCCTAATCTCTCCCCCTGGAGATGATGTACCCGAGAAAGGATGTCGTGTGGGCGTGAACTTCCGCACTTCTCGGCCTTCACGAACAGGCGATTCTCCAACAATCGCTGCAGAACCTGCCGGACATGCTGGACGTGGTCGGAAGGTTCCTTCGAGAAGATCAGAATGTCATCCAGGTAAACAAACACAAAGAGACCGATCATATCTCTCAGGACGTCGTTCACCATACTCTGGAATACCGCTGGAGCATTGGTCAGTCCAAACGGCATCACCTGATACTCGGTGACCCATCGGGTGTATTGAAACCCGTCAACCACTCGTCTCCCTCTCTGATCCGGACCATGTGATACGCATTGCGTAGGTCTAGCTTAGTGAACACCGTGAGCACCCTGTAAGGAGTCGAAGGCAGAACTCATCAAGGGCAGGGGATACTTGTTCTTGACCGTGATGTCATTCAACCCCCGATAATCAATACACGGTCGAAGAGAGCCATCCTTCTTACCCACAAAGAAGAATCCTGCCCCAGGGGGTGATGACGAGGACGAACGAGACCAGCAGCTAGGGACTCCTTGATGTAGGTCTCCAAAGCCTCACGTTCAGGCGGGAGATACTGTATAACCTTCCTTGGGTAGACAGCTCCAGGGAACAGGTTGATGGCACAATCATATGGTCGGTGGGGGAGGGAGTGACAGAGCCTTCTGCTTACTGAACACTTCCCCCAAATCGTGATATGTCTCGGGAACCAGGGACAAATCTGGGGGTTTTAGCCTCAATCACCTGACTGGGAACCGAATGGGGACAGGCAGTCTTGAGACAGTTAGCATGACAATCAAGGCTCCAACTCGTTACCTTGCCCGTCACCCAATCGAACGTGGGATTGTGTTCCTTCAGCCAGGGGTATCCAAGGACCAGAGGAACATGGGAAGACGGCAGAATGAAGAATGAAATCATCTCCGAATGATTCCCCGACAACAGCATCTTAACCGGTTCAGTCCTCATCGTGATACGTGCCAGACTACTGCCGTTCAGAGTGGTACGTCAATGGCTTCCGGCAATTGCTCCTTGGAAAGCCCCAGCTGTTCCACCAACTCCGGCATCAAGAAAGCTTCCATCGGCACCTGAATCGATAAAAAAGCGTTAATCGCTAAGCTCTGATTCCTGTTCACAAGGGTAGCCGAAACGGGGGTCTGACAGAGGTACTGAGAGGTTGAAACTGGCTCGCTAAAGTCCTCCCAACTTTAGCTGAGCCGGGCAGTTTGGACGACCGCCGGGAACAAGTGGAGATGTAATGTCCCGAGCTACCACAGTAGAGGCAGCAGTTGGTCTTACGTCTATGTTGACGCTCCTCCTTGGTTAACCGTGCCGCCCCACTTGCATGGGTTCAGAATCGGGAGAGAGGACCTCTCCACTAATCCTTTGTGGTGGAGAATGATCGGCGTGTTCTGGTCCACCACCCGACCCGACTGGGAACTGAGAAGCTGATCGATTGGACCGGACCCCATTGCTTCTCCCTCCTTCGCTCTCGGACTCGATTATCCACCCGAATAGACAAGGCTACCAAGCTGTCCAGGTCACTAGGCTCGGATAGGAGATCAACTCATCCTTGAGCTGCTCGACAGACCCTGGTAAAAGGCCGCTTGCAGAGACTCCTCATTCCACCCACTCTCCACAGCCAACGTCTTGAACTCGATCACGAAGTCGGCCACGCGGCGAGTTCCTTGGTGAAGCGAAAACAGGCGCCTAGCTGCGTCCCTCCCTCGGACGGAATGGTCGAAGAGCTTCCTCATCTCGGCCGTGAACCCCTGGTATGAAGCCATGCAGGGGTCTTGTCGTTCCCAAACGGCTGAAGCCCACTCAGCGCTCGACCACGCAGCAACTCAATCACAAAGGCTATCCTAGCCTTGTCTGTGGCATAAGAGTAGGGCTGTAGATCGAACACTAACCCACACTGCATAAGGAAAGAACGGCATCTTCCCAGCTCCCCCTCATATTTATCCGGCGTCGGAACCTTGGGCTCACGGAAGGACTCAGCTCCAGACGCGGCAGGCGAGATGGGTGAAACCGGTAGTGGATCCTCCACCGGAAACTTGCGCTGGTTCTGGACCTCCGTCAGGCCGGTAGAAAGGTTCGAACTGCCAACGCGATCTCCTGTAGCTCCGTACTATGATGGCCCAACATCTTCTCCTGATGGGTAATGGCATGGCGAACAGAGTCCAGGTCCCGCTGGGTTCATTACTGGCCGGATCGTTCTGTCACGGTTTACTAAGCCAGAACCCAGAAGCAGACCAGGACAAGGTGAGTTGAAACGAAGGTGAGTATTTATTTAACAGATTCCAAAACGATGTAGAATAATCCAGGGGACAGAGCGGACGGCGGAGATGAGTTGGTGGAGGTGCAGTGGTAGATCCAAGAATGGCTCGGCAGCCGCCGACAACCAGGCAGGGGTTGGGTGAAGGTTCGGGAGATTGACTGCAGATAGAAACAAAACGGAGGTAAGTACACGGCAAGCCAACAAGGTGCAAAACAACAAAACTAACGCTAGAAACTCCAAGGCTGATACACTGACAAACATACTGTTCATGGCTAACGATCCGGCAGGGAATGGATGTTAGGCCAGGGCCTAGAAGGGTGATGATCAGGACCAGGTGTGCAGATTGCTGATGGGATGCAGGTGCGGAAATCAAGAGAGCTCCCCGGAGCGTTCCAGAACCCACGGGAAACTGGAGATCCCGAGCAGAAAAACTAGTCCACAGACAGGACCCGACTCAGACTGCCGGGATCGTTACACTAACAGGTCTGTGAGAGCCGGAATTCTTACTGGTTGGTAATACTTGTTCTCTCCACTGTATATGTTGTTCTGAAATATGAACACAAAAATACTGGACATTTGAACTCTTATTATGGTGGTGATTTGACAAGTGGGATATTGTGACACAAAATCTCAATTTAATCAGTTTGTTTATTCAGGCTGTAACAACAAAATGTGGAAAAAGTCAAGGGGTGTGAATACTTTCTGAAGGCACTGAAGGTCCATCTTTATGACCTACTAGTAGATTTTCTTTCACGTCTACCTGTTTGTAACCTGTTATCAGGTCTACCTGTTTGTAACCTGTTTTCAGGTCTACCTGTTTGTAACTCATTGTCATATGACATTTTGGTCTGACTGTGTACTTCTAGGTCCTACAGAACATTTTTTATTTTTTTATTTAACCTTTATTTAACCAGGTAAGCCAGTTGAGAAAAAAGTTCTCATTTACAACTGCGACCTGGCCAAGATAAATCAAAGCAGTGCGATAAAAACAACAACACAGAGTTACATATGGGGTAAACAAAACAAAGTCAAAAAATACAACAGAAAATATATATACTGTGTGTGCAAATGTAGTTAGTTATGGAGGTAAGACAATAAATAGGCCATAGTGAAATAATTACAATTTAGTATTAACACTGGAATGATAGGTGAAGAGAGGATGTGCAAATAGAGATACTGGGGTGCAAACGAGCAAAATAAATAACAATATGGGGATGAGGTAGTTGGGTGGGCTAATTTCAGATGGGCTGTGTACAGGTGCAATGATAGGTAAGTGCTCTGACAACTGATGCTTAAAGTTAGTGAGGGAGGTAAGAGTCTCAGCTTTCAGAGATTTTTGCAGTTCGTTCCAGTCATTGGCAGCAGAGAACTGGAAGGAATGGCAGCCAAAGGAGGTGTTAGCTTTGGGGATGACCAGTGAGATATACCTGCTGGAGCGCATACTACGGGAGGGTGTTGCTATGGTGACCAATGAGCTAAGATAAGGCGGGGATTTGCCTAGCACTGATTTATAGATGACCTGGAGCCAGTGGGTTTGGCGACGAATATGAAGTGAGGACCAGCCAACAAGAGCGTACAGGTCACAGTGGTGGGCAGATATGGGACTACATCCAATTTGCTGAGTAGAGTGTTGGAGGCTATTTTGTAAATAAGATCGCGAAGTCAAGGATCGGTAGGGATAGTCAGTTTTACGAGGCATGTTTGGCAGCATGAGTGAAGGAGGCTTTGTTGCGAAATAGGAAGCCGATTCTAGATTTAACTTTGGATTGGAGATGCTTAATGTGAGTATGGAAGGAGAGTTTACAGTCTAACCAGACACCTAGGTATTTGTAGATGTCCACATACTCTAGGTCAGACACGCGAGTAGTGATTCTAGTCGGGTGGGCGGGTGCAAGCAGCGTTCGATTGAAGAGCATGCATTTAGTTTTACTAGTGTTTAAGAGCAGTTGGAGGCTACGGAAGGAGTGCTGTATGGCATTGAAGCTTCGTTTGGAGGTTTGTTAACACAGTGTCCAATGAAAGTGGCCAGATGTATACAAAATGGTGTCGTCTGCGTAGAGGTGTATCTGAGAGTCACCAGCAGCAAGAGTCGTCACACCCTGGCTCTGGGGACTCTATATGTTGAGCCAGGGTGTGTAGATTATATGTGTTCTAGTTCTGTGTTGTAGTTCTATGTGTTATATTTCTATGTTGGCCAGATTGGTTCCCAATCAGAGGCAACGAGTGTCAGCTGTTGCTGGTTGTCTCTGATTGGGAACCATATTTAAACAGTCTGTTTTTCCCTTAGTGTTTGTGGGATCTCGTTTCCGTTTGGTTTGTTTTCCGTGTTGGTTGTGTAAACCGTAGGACTGCACGTTTCGTTTGTTGCTTTGTTGTTTATATTATCACTAAAGATAATAAAGTTCAAGTATGTTTGCACTAACGCTGCGCATTGGTCTACTCCGTCTAACGATCGTGACAGAAGATCCCACCATACCAGGACCAAGCAGCGTGTCCAGGAGCAGGCAGCCTGGACGTGGGAGCAAATATTGGACGGGGCTGGGGTCCTGGACCTGGGAGGAAATCTAGGCCGGGATGGATCGTCGTCCATGGAGTGAGAGCGGTAGAGGCGCGACAAGAGAGGAGCAACGGGCGTCAACAGTGTCGTCATCGGACGGACGAGAGGCAACCCCAAAACATTTTTAGGGGGGCATACGGCAGGGGCGCAGGGCAGCAGGAGGAGCGACAGGGCGTAGTAGGAGGTTAGGTGAGGAGGCCACCAGGTTAAAGGGGGCTACTGGGCAGAGGGAGCAGGAGTTAGTGGTGCAGAGGGGTGGAGCTACTGGAGGCGATAAGGGGAGAAGGTGAGAATTGAGGCACGGCGAGAGGAACTCGGTAGGCAGCTGAGGGAGCGGAGGGTTATGATAAAACCCAGTCCCGCTCCTCACACCAAGCAAGTGGTGTGCTTCACCAGTCCGGTCCGGCCCGTTCCTGCTCCCGCACTAAGTGGATGGTGCGCGTCGCCAGCCCGGCCCGGCCTGTTCCTGCTCCTCGCACCAAGCCTACGGTGTGCGTCGCCAGCCCGGCCCGGCCTGTTCCTGCTCCTCGCACCAAGCCTACGGTGCGCGTCGCCAGCCCAGCCCGGCCTGTTCTGCTCCTCGCACCAAGCCTACGGTGTGCGTCACCAGCCCGGCCCGGCCTGTTCCTGCTCCTCGCACCAAGCCTACGGTGCGCGTCGCCAGCTTCGGCCCGGCCTGTTCCTGCTCCACGCACCAAGCCTACGGTGCGCGTCGCCAGCCCGGCCCGGCCTGTTCCTGCCACTCGCACCAAGCCTACGGTGCGCGTCGCCAGCTCGGCCCGGCCTGTTCTGCCACTCGCACCAAGTCTACAGTGCGCGTCGCCAGCCCGGCCCGGCCTGTTCCTGCCACTCGCACCAAGTCTACGGTGCGCGTCGCCAGCCGGCCCGGCCTGTTCCTGCCACTCGCACCAAGCCTACGGTGCGCGTCAGCCCGGTCCGGCCTGTTCCTGCCACTCGCACCAAAGCTACGGTGCGCGTAGTCGCCAGCCTGGCCCGGCCTGTTCCTGCCACTCGCACCAAGCCAGGGGTGCGAGTCATCAGCCCGGTCCAGCCCATTCCTGCTCCACGCACCAAGCCAGGGTGTTTTCCGTGTTGGTTGTGTGTAAACCGTAGGACTGCACGTTTCATTGTTGCTTTGTTGTTTATATTATCACTAAAGATAATAAAGTTCAAGTATGTTTGCAACTAACGCTGCGCATTGGTCTACTCCGTCTAACGATTGTGACAAAGAGCAACATCATTATATACACAGAGAAAAGAGTCGGCCCGAGAATTGAACCCTGTGGCACCCCCATAGAGACTGCCATAGGTCCAGATAACAGGCCCTCGATTTGACACATTGAACTCTATCTGAGAAGTAGTTGGTGAACCAGGCGAGGCAGTCATTTGAGAAACCAAGGCTATTTAGTCTGCCAATAAGAATGCGGTGGTTGACAGAGTCGAAAGCCTTGGCCAGGTCGATGAAGACGGCTGCACAGTACTGTCTATTATCCAATCGCGGTAATGATATCGTTTAGGACCTTGGCGTGGCTGAGGTTGCACCCATGACCAGCTCGGAAACCGGATTGCATAGCGGAGAAGATACGGTGGGATTCGAAATGGTAGGTGATCTGTTTGTTAACTTTCAAAAACTTTCGAAAGGCAGGGCAGGATGGATATAGGTCTGTAACAGTTTGGATCTAGAGTGTCACCCCCTTTGAAGAGGGGGGATGACCGTGGCAGCTTTCCAATCTCTGGGGATCTCAGACGTTACATACTCTTTCAACAGAAGGATCTTTAAGCTCAAATAAGCTGCAGTCACACTAAGGGGTGGCAGCCACCAGTGCTATAAAATACTACTTAAGCAGTATTTTGGGGTATCTGTACTTTACTTGAGTATTTATCTTTTTGACAACTTTTACTTTTAATCCACTGCATTCCTAAGGAAAATATGTACTTTTTACACCCATACATCTTTCTTGACACCCAAAAGTACTTGTTACATTCTGAATTCTCATGCAGGACAGCAATATGGTCCAATTCACACACCTCTGATCTGGTGGACTCACTAAACACAAATACTGCGTTTTTGTAAATTATGTCTGAGTGTTGGAGTGTGCCCTGGCTGTCCGTACATTTTTCAAAGAATGGTGCTGTCTTGTTTACTTAATATAAGGAATTTGACGTATTGCATATAGTTTTTGCTTTTCCATTTTACTCAAGTAAGATAATTGAGCACTTTTTTCCACCACTGGTAGCTACTACCAGATGTACTGGTATAACAGCATCCAGGAGAGGGAATTAAGCAGGTAGCCTTCACTATTCCCAGAGCCAAACCTGAGTATGTGGGGATTTCAGTGAAGACAAATATGTAGCCACCAAGACTGTATTTCAGAGAGGATCTTTCACAGTGAAGAAGTTTGAGGCAGGAGACAGCTACATGTACTTATGTGCTGTGGGTGATCACAGTGATACAGACTGACAAGTACAGCTGCACTAAACCCCCCAGTGTTGATATAATATAACAAATACAGCTGCACTAAACCCCCAGTGTTGATATAATATAACAAGCAGAGCTGAACTAAAACCCCAGTGTTGATATAATATAACAAGTACAGCTGCACTAAACCCCAGTGTTGATATAATATAACAAATACAGCTGCACTAAACCCCCAGTGTTGAGTATAATATAACAAGTAGAGCTGCACTAAAACCCCCCCAGTGTTGATATAATATAACAAGTAGAGCTGCACTAAACCCCCATTGTTGATATAATATAACAAGTACAGCTACTAAACCCCAGTGTTGATATAATATAACAAGTACAGCTGCACTAAACCCCCCAGTGTTGATATAATATAACAAGTACAGCTGCACTAAACCCCAGTGTTGATATAATATAACAAGTACAGCTGCACTAAACCCCCAGTGTTGATATAATACAACAAATATAGCTGCACTAAACCCCCAGTGTTGATATAATACAACAAGTAGAGCTGCACTAAACCCCCAGTGTTGATATAATATAACAAGTAGAGCTTCACCTAAACCCCCAGTGTTGATATAATATAACAAGTAGAGCTGCACTAAACCCCCAGTGTTGATATAATATAACAAGTAGAGCTGCACTAAACCCCCAGTGTTGATATAATATAACAAGTACAGTTGCACTAAACCCCCAGTGTTGATATAATATAACAAGTACAGCTGCACTAAACCCCCAGTGTTGATATAATATAACAAGTAGAGCTGCACTAAACCCCCAGTGTTAATATAATATAACAATTACAGCTGCACTAAACCCCCAGTGTTGATATAATATAACAAATAAAGCTGCACTAAACCCCCAGTGTTTATATAATATAACAAGTAGAGGCTGCACTAAACCCCCAGTGTTGATATAATATAACAAGTACAGCTGCACTAAACCCCAGTGTTGATATAATATAACAAGTACAGCTGCACTAAACCCCCCAGTGTTGATATAATATAACAAGTACAGCTGCACTAAACCCCCAATTTTGATATAATATAACAAGTACAGCTGCACTAAACCCCCAGTGTTGATATAATATAACAAGTACAGCTGCACTAAACCCCCAGTGTTGATATAATATAACAAGTACAGCTGCACTAAATCCCCAGTGTTGATATAATATAACAAGTACAGCTGCACTAAACCCCCAGTGTTGATATAATACAACAAATATAGCTGCACTAAACCACCAGTGTTGATATAATACAACAAGTGGAGCTGCACTAAACCCCCCAGTGTTGATATAATATAACAAGTAGAGCTGCACTAAACCCCCCAGTGTTGATATAATATAACAAGTACAGCTGCACTAAACCCCCAGTGTTGATATAATATAACAAGTAGAGCTGCACTAAACCCCCAGTGTTGATATCGGATAGCAGATAATATCTGAAGAGATGGTCTCATCATGTCCTGTAGGGGGGACCTCTTGCTCTACTACTAATAATTTCTGTCTCATTTCATTGTCATGATCAGAAAGGTTCCCTGTGAGGTCCTATGAGCAGCTTTACGGTACAGACTTTCTGACACTCCCACTAACCACCACCCTAAATAAAATATGCTGCTACATCAGCCCCTCTCCTTTCACCTCAGAGCTTCATCCAGGAGACGCTCATATCTCTCCTCCACTAAGGCAACATCACCTTCTTCATCATCACCATGATCAGAGTTCTGATTCACCTGGCAGCTCTACCACTCTGGGTGACAGGTATTCAATCACTCATTAAGAGAAGTCTAACAAATCTATTAATGTCATTAAACTGAATAAAATGCTCTCTCTCTCTCTCTCTCTCTCTCTCTCTCTCTCTCTCTCTCTCTCTCTCTCTCTCTCTCTCTCTCTCTCTCTCTCTCTCTCTCTCTCTCTCTCTCTCTCTCTCTCTCTCTCTCTCTCTCTCTCTCTCTCTCTCTCTCTCTCTCTCTCTCTCTCTCTCTCTCTCTCTCTCTCTCTCTCTCTCTCTCTCTCTCTCTCTCTCTCTCTCTCTCTCTCTCTCTCTCTCTCTCTCTAGGGCAGTCACTTAGTAGCAAAGTCCATCAGACTCCTATTGCAATGCTAAAAGGATCTAAAGATAATGTAAAACTCACCTGCAACCATACTATTCAAAGCTACGATACGATACTATGGTACCAACAGTCAACAGGAGACACTGCTATGAAACTCATTGGCTATGCATATGCCACGTCAATAACCATGGAGAAATCGTTTGAAAAGCACTTCAGTGTGAGTGGAGACGGTCAGACAGAGGCTTCCCTTCATCTGCTGAGTCTGAGAGCACCTGAAGACAGTGCAGTTTATTACTGTGCAGCCAGCCAACACAGTGATGTAGAGCACCTCCTCTCCTCTACAAAAACCCTGTCTGATAGAAAACTAGGAGCAGTGCTCAGAACACCTGCATCTGAGGTTTGAGTTTGATTCAGTGCCAATGAATAAACAGATGGATTACGGCATAAGGAAGTTGATCGTATCTGGCCTAGTACAGTTTAACAGTATTTGCAGTTTAGTGTCATTACTCATTAACATAAATTATGTGGTTACAATGTCATATCCCGTTTTTAGCTTTTGGGGACCTAAGCAAGATTTTGCTGGGGGCCCCCCACCTAGCAGCCAAACATTTTAGTGGCCAACCTCTTGACTGGAGATAACATTTTTTGTTTTAAAGTACATTTCCTGAAATTCTACACATTTTGCCATGGGGAGTAAAGAAAATGTTTCTGTTTTAAAGGGCCAGTGCATTCAAAATCGTGATTTTGCTGTGGTTTATATATATTTCCACACTGAGGTTGAAATAATACTGTGAAATAGTGAAAATTATGATAGTGCCATTTTAGTGTAAGAGATGTTTGAAAAGACCGACTGAAATTTCAGTCTTTTTTTTTTTATTCAAATTTTTTTTTTTTTTTTTTAGGGGGAAGAGCAGCTTTAATATTGCAGATAGATTGTAACTGTCACGACTTCCGCCGAGGCTGCCTCCCCTCCTTGTTCGGGCAGGTTTCAGCGTTCGTCGTCACCGGCTTACTAGCTGCTGCCGATCCATTTATCATCACTCCACTTGTCTTGTCTAATTAATCACACACACCTGGTCCTTATCCCCATTAGTCATTTTATAAGTGTTCCCTCTGTTTCCTTGTATGTGTGGGTGATTGTTTGTAGTGAGCTGTGTGTAGCTCGGTTGAGCTACCCTTACCTTGTTGTTGCCAGGGTAGATATTTCCCCTGTGCCTGAGTTTTGTTGTCGCATGCTTGTGCAACTGTTTATCGATGGAATAAACTCTTTGGATGCTTTTACTCTCCTGCGCCTGACTCCTATCACACGCATCACAGAATCACCCACCCGCTATGGAGTCAGCGGGACAAGAGCGCATGCCTGGAGTCGTGGTACAGGTCCAGTAGCACTCCACGATGCTGGCCAGCTGGGGAAGTGATTGATTGGGTTCTTCAAGTCGTCCAACGCCTGGAGAGGAGCAGACCCGATCTGTCGAGACCAGCTGGCCAACCGGATCCAGCCACCTACACCCCAGCACCAGGAGGGATCCATATATCCCGACCACGGGCGTTTGAGTGGACAGCGGCGCTGTGCCAGGGATTCCTCCTCCAATTGGAGCTTTACTTCGCCAGCATCAGGCCGGCACCATCGGAGCGGGAGAAGGTGTCCGTCCTCGTTTCCTGCCTCTGTGGGCGCTCGCCTCTTTTGGGCGGTATTCGACCACCTGCCCGAGGGTCGAGAGGCGGGTGAGCTACTGGTCCACCTGAGGCAGGGGACGAGGACAGCGCAGGACTTCGCGTTGGAGTTCGGACGCTGGCAGCGGGTCCGGGTGGAACAGCGGGCCCTGATCAACCATTTCCGGTGCCATCTGCGGGAGGACGTCCGACGGGAGCTAGCCTGCGGGACACCATGTTGTCCTTCGATAAACTGGTGGACATGGCCATTCGGTTGGACAACCTGCTGGCAGCCAGAGGACGTCCTGGTAGGGGTCTGCCCGTTTCCACCCCCGGGAAGACTCGGACCACGAGCCGATAGAGCTGGGTGGAGCCGCCGGCCGAGAGGCGGAGGAGGACAGCGACAGTGCCACTCTGGTGGCACGAAGGGACAATCCACCACACGTCGTAGTCAACATTCTTTTGGGCCTGGAGGCGGCAGGCAGGGCACTCACGCATCACCCCAGGTATCGAACACCCACACTTGTTCAGAGCCCTCTGTTGCGCACTGTACCCTACCTATCCACTTTCCCGATCACATGGTAGTTCCCCAGTGTAAGGCGCTAGTCGATTCAGGCGCAGCTGGGAACTTTATGGATAGGGCATTCGCACACCGTCAAGGCATTTCATTGGTTCCCCTCTCCATCCACGTCCCCTCAGAGCACTTCGATAGTCGACCATTAGGGTCCGGATTTGTTAGGAAGTCACTATACCAGTCACCATGATCACCCAGGAGAATCATTTTGAGCAGGTGATTTGTTCGATTATTGAATCTCCTGCTTTCCCTGTGGTATTAGGTATCCCTTGGTTAGCACTCCACAACCCCACCTTCTCATGGCCGCAGAGGGCTCTCACGTGGTGGTCGCGTGAGTGTCAGGGTAGGTGTCTAGATGTTTCCGTTGGTGCAACCACGGTGGAAAGTCCAGATAGTACCTCCACCGTGCGCATTCCCCCGAATACTGTGATCTGGTGCAAGCGTTCTCTAAAAAGCAGGCGACTAAGTTACAACCTCACCAGGCGGGTGATTGCGCGATAATCCTCAGGGTAGATGCTGTACCTCCCAGGAGTAATATATACCCCGTCACAGGCGGAAACGGTGGCTATGGAGACATATGTCACCGAGTCCCTGCGTCAGGGGTATACACGTCCCTCCACTTCACCCGCCTCCTCGAGTTTCTTCTTTGTGAAGAAGAAGGATGGAGGTCTGCGCCCGTGCATTGATTATTGACTACTGAATAGGGAGACCACGGGACATTATGAATACCTGGTGATGCCCTATGATGCCATATGGTTTGATGAATGCTCCCTCAGTTTTCCAGTCCTTTGTGAGCGAGGTGTTTCGGGACATGCTTGGTCGCGGTGTAGTGGTCTACATTGATGACATCCTGGTGTTTTCCGCTACTCGCACTGAGCATGTGTCCCTGGTTAGCAAGGTGCTGGCCCGACTGTTGGAGAATTACCTTTATGCTAAGGCAGATAAGTGTATGTTTTTCCAGCAGTCCATCTCCTTCTTTGGATACCTCAGGGGTGGAGATGGAGGGAGATCGCATTTCAGCCGTGCGTAATTGGCCGACTCCAACCACGGTTAAGTAGGTGCAGCGACTCCTTGGCTTTGTCAACTACTATCGAAGGTTTATCCGGGGCTTTGGCAAGTTCGCAGCTCCCATCACATCCCCTGTTGAAGGGTGGGGCCGTCCCGGCTCCGCTGGTCTGCTGAGGCGGATCTGGCCTTCAGGAGACTGCGGGGTCTGTTCACCTCAGCTCCGGTACTAGCCCTCCCCGATCCATCACTACCGTTTGTAGTGGAGGTGGATGCGTCCGGAGGTAGGGGATGGGCGCTGTCCTATCCTAATGCTCGGGCACGCCACCCAAGCTCCGCCCCTGTGCCTTCTTCTCGACGAAACTCAGCCCCGCGAGCAGAACATCGACGTTGGTGATCGGGGAGCTGTTGGCTGTTGTCCGAGCTTTGACCGTGTGGAGGCATTGGATCGAAGCGGCGAAACACCCTTTCCTCGTCTGGATGGACCACCGTAACCTGGAGTACATCTGGGCAGTGAGGAGGCTAAATCCTCGCCAGGTGGGCCCTATTCTTCACCCGGTTTGATTTACATTGTCATACATTCCGGGTACAAAGAACGTGAAGGCAGACGTACTGTCCCGGCTGTATGACACAGAGGGAGAGGCCCAGGAGACAACACCCCCATACTCCCAGCCTCCCTGCATTGTGGTGCCGGTAGTATGGGGCGATGGACGCGGATATAGAGCAGGCATTACGCACAGATCCATCTCCACCGCAGTGTCCAGCTGGGCTGCAGTACGTGTCTGCTCTTTTCCGTGATCGTCTGATCTTCTGGGCACACACGTCACCCTCCTCTGGTCACCCAGGTATCGGTCGTACAGTGTGCTGCCTGAGCAGAAAGTACTGGTGGCCTATCTTGGCTAAGGACATGAGGGTGTATGTCTCCTCCTGCTCGGTGTGCGCCCAGAGTAAGGCACCTAGGCACTCTCCCAGCGGGTAAGCTAAACCGTTACCAGTTCCACAACGACCATGGTCTCACCTTAGCATTGATTTTCTGACTGGTCTTCCCTTCTCCCAAGGTAACACCACCATCCTGGTCGTTGTGGACCGCTTCTCAAAGTCCTGCCGCCTCCTTCCTCTGCCCGGTCTCCCCACGGCCCCTGCAGACTGCGGAGGCCCTGTTAACTCACGTCTTCCGGCACTACGGGTACCAGAGGATATAGTGTCTGACCGAGGTCCCCAGTTCACTCCAAGGTCTGGAAGGCGTTCATGGAACGTCTGGGGGTCTCGTTCAGCCTGACCTCTGGGTTCCACCCCGAGAGTAATGGGCAGGTGGAACGGGAAATCAGGACGTGGGTAGGTTCCTGCGGTCCTACTGCCAGGGACGGGCCGGGGGAGTGGTCGGTGTTCTTGCCATAGGCAGAATATGCCCAGAACTCTCTCCGCCACTCCTCCACTAACCTGACGCCTTTCCAGTGTGTTCTAGGTTACCAACCGGTTCTGGCACCGTGCAGCACCAGAGCCAGACCGAGGCTCCTGCGTGGGGATGACTGGTTTCGGCGTGCGGAGGAGACGTGGGATGCTGCCCACGTTCACCTCCAACGCGGCCGCGCGTCGTCAGAAGGCCAACGCTGACCGTGTTTCGGTCGTTGTCATGCTGGAAGTCCCAGCCACAACCCATCTTTCAATGCTCTTACTGAGGGAAGGAGGTTGTTGGCCAAGATCTCGCGATACATGGCCCCATCCATCCCCTCCACTCAATACGGTGCTGTCGTCCTGTCCCTTTTGCAAAAAAGCATCCCCAAAGAATGATGTTTCCCACCTCCATGCTTCACGGTTGGGATGGTGTTCTTGGCGTTGTACTCATCCTCCTTCTTCCTCCAAACACACCGAGTGGAGTTTAGACCAAAAGCTCTATTTTTGTCTCATCAGACCACATGACCTTCTCCCATTCCTCCTCTGGATCATCCAGATGGTCATTGGCAAACTTCAGATGGGCCTGGACATGCGCTGGCCTGAGCAGGGGGGGACCTTGCGTGCGCTGCAGGATTTTAATCCATGACGGAGTAGTGTGTTACTAATGGTTTTATTTGAGACTGTGGTCCCAGCTCTCTTCAGGTCATTGACCAGGTCAGCCGTGTAGTTCTGGGCTGATCCCCTCACCTTCCTCACGATCATTGATGCCCCACAGGTGAGATCTTGCATGGAGCCCCAGACCCGAGGGTGATTGACTGTCATCTTGAATTTCTTCCATTTTCCAATAATTGCACCAACAGCTGTTGCCTTCTCACCAAGCTGCTTGCCTATTGTCCTGTAGCCCATCCCAGCCTTGTGCAGGTCTACAATTTTGTCCCTGATGTCCTTACACAGCCTCTCTGGTCTTGGCCATTGTGGAGAGGTTGGAGTCTGTTTGATTGAGTGTGTGGACAGGTGTCTTTTATACAGGTAACGAGTTCAAACAGGTGCAGTTAACACAGGTAATCAGTGGAGAACAGGAGTGCTTCTTAAAGAAAAACTAACAGGTCTGTGAGAGCCGGGAATTCTTACTGGTTGGTAATACTTGTTCTCCCCACTGTAGTGTTGTTCTGAAATATGAACACAAAAATACTGGACATTTGAACTCTTATTATGGTGGTGATTTTGACAAGTGGGATATTGTGACACAAAATCTCAATTTAATCAGTTTGTTTATTCAGGCTGTAACAACAAAATGTGGAAAAAGTCAAGGGGTGTGAATACTTTCTGAAGGCACTGAAGGTCCATCTTTATGACCTACTAGTAGATTTTCTTTCACGTCTACCTGTTTGTAACCTGTTATCAGGTCTACCTGTTTGTAACCTGTTTTCAGGTCTACCTGTTTGTAACTCATTGTCATATGACATTTTGGTCTGACTGTGTACTTCTAGGTCCTACAGAACATTTTTTATTTTTTTATTTAACCTTTATTTAACCAGGTAAGCCAGTTGAGAAAAAGTTCTCATTTACAACTGCGACCTGGCCAAGATAAAGTAAAGCAGTGCGATAAAAACAACAACACAGAGTTACATATGGGGTAAACAAAACAAAGTCAAAAATACAACAGAAAATATATATACAGTGTTTGCAAATGTAGTAAGTTATGGAGGTAAGGCAATAAGTAGGCCATAGTGCAAAATAATTACAATTTAGTATAACACTGGAATGATAGATGTGAAGAGAGGATGTGCAAATAGAGATACTGGGGTGCAAACGAGCAAAATAAATAACAATATGGGGATGAGGTAGTTGGGTGGGCTAATTTCAGATGGGCTGTGTACAGGTGCAGTGATCGGTAAGCTGCTCTGACAACTGATGCTTAAAGTTAGTGGGGGGAGGTAAGAGTCTCCAGCTTCAGAGATTTTTGCAGTTCGTTCCAGTCATTGGCAGCAGAGAACTGGAAGGAATGGCGGCCAAAGGAGGTGTTGGCTTTGGGGATGACCAGTGAGATATACAGTGGGGAGAACAAGTATTTGATACACTGCCAATTTTGTAGGTTTTCCTACTTACAAAGCATGTAGAGGTCTGTAATTTTTATCATAGGTACACTTCAATTGCGAGAGACGGAATCTAAAACAAAAATCCAGAAAATCACATTGTATGATTTTAAGTAATTAATTGCATTTTATGGCATGACATAAGTATTTGATACATTAGAAAAGCAGAACTTAATATTTTGTACAGAAACCTTTGTTTGCAATTACAGAGATCATACGTTTCCCTGAAGGTCTTGACCAGGTTTGCACACACACTGCAGCAGGGATTTTGGCCCACCCTCCATACAGACCTTCTCCAGATCCTTCAGGTTTCGGGGCTGTCGCTGGGCAACACGGACTTTCAGCTCCCTCCAAAGATGTTCTATTGGGTTTAGGTCTGGAGACTGGCTAGGCCACCCAGGACCTTGAGATGCTTTACGGAGCCACCCTTAGTTGCCCTGGTTGTGTGTTTCGGTCGTTGTCATGCTGGAAGACCCAGCCACGACCCATCTTCAATGCTCTTACTGAGGGAAGGAGGTTGTTGGCCAAGATCTCGCGATACATGGCCCCATCCATCCTCCCGTCAACACGGTGCAGTCGCCCTGTCCCCTTTGCAGAAAAGCATCCCCAAAGAATGATGTTTCCACCTCCATGCTTCACGGTTGGGATGGTGTTCTTGGGGTTGTACTCATCCTTCTTCTTCCTCCAAACACGGCAAGTGGAGTTTAGACCAAAAAGCTCATTTTCTGTCTTATCAGACCACATGACCTTCTCCCATTCCTCCTCTGGATCATCCAGATGGTCATTGGCAAACTTCAGACGGGTCTGGACATGCGCTGGCTTGAGCAGGGGGGACCTTGCGTACGCTGCAGGATTTTAATCCATGACGGCGCAGTTGTGTTACTAATGGTTTTCTTTGAGACTGTGGTCCCAGCTCTTTTCAGGTCATTGACCAGGTCCTGCCGTGTAGTTCTGGGGCTGATCCCTCACCTTCCTCATGATCATTGACGCCCACGAGGTGAGATCTTGCATGGAGCCCCAGACCGAGGGTGATTGGACCGTCATCTTGAACTTCTTCCATTTTCTAATAATTGCGCCAACAGTTGTTGCCTTCTCACCAAGCTGCTTGCCTATTGTCCTGTAGCCTATCCCAGCCTTGTGCAGGTCTACAATTTTATCCCTGATGTCCTTACACAGCTCTCTGGTCTTGGCCATTGTGGAGAGGTTGGAGTCTGTTTGATTGAGTGTGTGGACAGGTGTCTTTTTATACAGGTAACGAGTTCAAACAGGTGCAGTTAATACAGGTAATGAGTGGAGAACAGGAGGGCTTCTTAAAGAAAAAACTAACAGGTCTGTGAGAGCGGAATTCTTACTGGTTGGTAGGTGATCAAATACTTATGTCATGCAATAAAATGCAAATGAATTACTTAAAAAAATCATACAATGTGATTTTCTGGATTTTTGTTTTAGATTCCGTCTCGCACAGTTGAAGTGTACCTATGATAAAAATGACAGACCTCTACATGCTTTGTAAGTAGGAAAACCTGCAAAATCGGCAGTGTATCAAATACTTGTTCTCCCCACTGTACCTGCTGGAGCGCATACTCACGGGAGGGTGTTGCTATGGTGACCAATGAGCTAAGATAAGGCGGGGATTTGCCTAGCACTGATTTATAGATGACCTGGAGCCAGTGGGTTTGGCGACGAATATGAAGTGAGGACCAGCCAACAAGAGCGTACAGGTCACAGTGGTGGGTAGTATATGGGACTACATCCAATTTGCTGAGTAGAGTGTTGGAGGCTATTTTGTAGAATAAGATCGCCAAGTCAAGGATCGTAGGATAGTCAGTTTTGCGAAGGCATGTTTGGCAGCATGAGTGAAGGAGGCTTTGTTGCTAAATAGGGAAGCCGATTCTAGATTTAACTTTGGATTGGAGATGCTTAATGTGAGTATGGAAGGAGAGTTTACAGTCTAACCAGACACCTAGGTATTTGTAGATGTCCACATACTCTAGGTCAGACACGCGAGAGTAGTGATTCTAGTCGGGTGGGCGGGTGCCAGCAGTGTTCGATTGAAGAGCATGCATTTAGTTTTACTAGTGTTTAAGAGCAGTTGGAGGCTACGGAAGGAGTGTTGTATGGCATTGAAGCTCGTTTTGGGAGGTTTGTTAACACAGTGTCCAATGAAGGGCCAGATGTATACAAAATGGTGTTGTCTGCGTAGAGGTGGATCTGAGAGTCACCAGCAGAAGAGGTCACACCCTGGCTCTCGGGACTCTATGTTGAGCCAGGGTGTGTAGATTCTATGTGTTCTAGTTCTCTGTTGTAGTTCTATGTGTTATATTTCTATGTTGGCTAGATTGGGTTCCCAATCAGAGGCAACGAGTGTCAGCTGTTGCTGGTTGTCTCTGATTGGGAACCATATTTAAACAGTCTGTTTTTCCCTTAGTGTTTGTGGGATCTCGTCTCCGTTTGGTTTGTTTTCCGTGTTGGTTGTGTAAACCGTAGGACTGCCGCTTCGTTTGTTGCTTTGTTGTTTATATTATCACTAAAGATAATAAAGTTCAAGTATGTTTGCAACTAACGCTGCGCATTGGTCTACTCCGCTAACGATCGTGACAGAAGATCCCACCATACCAGGACCAACCCCAACATTTTTTGGGGGGCATACGGCAGGGGGCGACGGGGCAGCAGGAGGCAGCGACAGGGCGTAGTAGGAGGTTAGGTGAGGAGGCCACAGGTTAAGGGGGCTATTGGAGCAGAGGGAGCAGGAGTTAGTGGTTCAGAGGGTGGAGCTATTGAGGCGATAAGGAGAAGGTGAGAATTGAGGCACGGCGAGAGGAACTCGGTAGGCAGCTGAGGGAGCGGGAGGGTTAGGACGAAACAGCCCGCTCCTCACACCAAGCAAGTGGTGTGCTTACCAGTCCGGTCGGCCCGTTCCTGCTCCCGCACTAAGTGGGATGGTGCGCGGGCCGCCAGCCCGGCCCGGCTGTTCCTGCCCTCGCACCAAGGCCTACGGTGTGCGTCGCCAGCCCGGCCCGGCCTGTTCCTGCTCCTCGCACCAAGCCTACGGTGCGCGTCGCCAGCCAGCCCGGCCTGTTCCTGCTCCTCGCACCAAGCCCTACGGTGTGCGTCGCCAGCCCGGCGCGGCCTGTTCCTGCTCCTCGCACCAAGCCTACGGTGCGCATCGCCAGCTCAGCCCGGCCTGTTCCTGCTCCACGCACCAAGCCTACTGGTGTCGCCAGCGGCGGCCTGTTCCGCCAGCACCAAGCCTACGGTGCGCGTCGCCAGCCCGGCCTGTTCCTGCCACTCGCATTCAAGTCTACGGTGCGCGTCGCCAGCCCGGCCCGGCCTGTTCTGCCACTCGCACCAACCCTACGGTGCGCGTCGCCAGCCCGGCCCGGCCTGTTCCTGCCACTCGCACTACAAGTCTACGGTGCGCATCGCCAGCCGGCCGGCCTGTTCGCCACTCGCACCAAGCCTACGGTGCGCATCGCCAGCCGGCCGGCCTGTTCCTGCCACTCGCACCAAGCCTACGGTGCCGGCCGGCTCGGCCTGTTCCTGCCACTCGCACCAAGCCTCACGGTGAAGCGCCAGCCCGGCCCGGCCTGTTCCTGCCACTGCACCAAAGCTACGGTGGCGTCGCCAGCCCGGCCCGGCCTGTTCCTGCCACTCGCACCAAGCCAGGGTGCGAAGTCGTCAGCCCGGTCCAGCCCGTTCCTGCTCCACGCACCAAGCCAGGGTGCGCATCGTCAGCCCGGTCCGGCCCGTTCTGCTCCACGCACCAAGCCAGGGGTGCGCATTGTCAGCCCGGTCCGGCCCGTTCCTGCTCCACGCACGCAAGGCAGGGGTGCGATCGTCAGCCCGGTCCGTTCGTTGCTGCTCCACGCACCAAGCCAGGGTGCGATCGTCAGTCCGGTCCGGCCCGTTCCTGCTCCACGCACCAAGCCAGGGGTGTGTCGCAGTCCGGCACAACCGTAAGCCTGGGTCGACCGGTGCTGGTCAGGTACCGGGTCAGCTGCTCCACACCGAGCTGAAGCAATCCGTCCCACGATGTCCAGTCCAGCTCCAGCCAGCGGGGCCAGACCGACCAGGGGCGCCACGGGGGATTATTGGAGGGTGGTGGGTCAAGCCGGAGCCGGAACCGCTCCGAGGAGGAATGCCCACCCAGCCTCCCCTGGTTTGTCTATGTTGAGGCGCGGTCGCAGTCCGCGCCTTTGGGTAGCTGTCACACCCTGGCTCTGGGGACTCTATATGTTGAGCCAGGGTGTAGATTCTAGTGTTCTAGTTCTGTGTTGTAGTTCTATGTGTTATATTTCTATGTTGGTTAGATAGGTTCCCAATCAGAGGCAACGAGTGTCAGCTGTTGATGGTTGTCTCTGATTGGGAACCATATTTAAACAGTCTGTTTTTCCCTTAGTGTTTGTGGGATCTTGTTTCCGTTTGGTTTGTTTTCCGTGTTGGTTGTGTAAACCGAGTACTGCACGTTTCATTGTTGCTTTGTTGTTTATATTATCACTAAAGATAATAAAGTTCAAGTATGTTTGAACTAACGCTACGCATTGGTCTACTCCGTCTAACGATCGTGACAAAGAGCAACATCATTGATATACACGAGAGAAAAGAGTCGGCCCGAGAATTGAACCCTGTGGCACCCCCATAGAGACTGCCATAGGTCCAGATAACAGGCCCTCCGATTTGACACATTGAACTCTATCTGAGAAGTAGTTGGTGAACCAGGCGAGGCAGTCATTTGAGAAACCAAGGCTATTTAGTCTGCCAATAAGAATGCGGTGGTTGACAGAGTCGAAAGCCTTGGCCAGGTCGATGAAGACGGCTGCACAGTACTGTCTATTATCAATCGCGTAATGATATCGTTAGGACCTTGAGCGTGGCTGAGGTGCACCATGACCAGCTCGGAAACCGGATTGCATGACGGAGAAGATACGGTGGGATTCGAAATGGTAGGTGATCTGTTTGTTAACTTTCAAAAACTTTCGGAAAGGCAGGGCAGGATGGATATAGGTCTGTAACAGTTTGGATCTAGGAGTGTAACCCCTTTGAAGAGGGGGATGACCGCGTGCAGCTTTCCAATCTCTGGGGATCTCAGACGTTACATACTCTTTCAACAGAAGGATCTTTAAGCTCAAATAAGCTGCAGTCACACTAAGGGGGTGGCAGCCACCAGTGCTATAAAATACTACTTAAGCAGTATTTTGGGGTATCTGTACTTTACTTAGAGTATTTATCTTTTTGACAACTTTTACTTTAATCCACTGCATTCCTAAGGAAAATATGTACTTTTACACCCATACATCTTTCTTGACACCCAAAAGTACTTGTTACATTCTGAATTCTCATGCAGGACAGCAATATGGTCCAATTCAAACACCTCTGATCTGGTGGACTCACTAAACACAAATACTGCATTTTGTAAATTATGTCTGAGTGTTGAGTGTGCCCCTGGATGTCCGTACATTTTCAAAGAATGGTGCTGTCTTGTTTACTTAATATAAGGAATTTGACATATTGCATATAGTTTTGCTTTTCCATTTTACTCAAGTAAGATAATTGAGCACTTTTTCCACCCTGGTAGCTACTACCAGATGTACTGGTATACACAGCATCCAGGAGAGGGAATTAAGCAGGTAGCCTTCACTATTCCCAGAGCCAAACCTGAGTATGTAGGGGATTTCAGTGAAGACAAATACGTAGCCACCAAGACTGTATTTCAGAGAGGATCTTTCACAGTGAAGAAGTTTGAGGCAGGAGACAGCTACATGTACTTATGTGCTGTGGGTGATCACAGTGATACAGACGACAAGGGTACAGCTGCACTAAAACCCCCAGTGTTGATATAATATAACAAATACAGCTGCACTAAACCCCCAGTGTTGATATAATATAACAAGTAGAGCTGCACTAAAACCCCAGTGTTGATATAATATAACAAGTACAGCTGCACTAAACCCCCAGTGTTGATATAATATAACAAATACAGCTGCACTAAACCCCAGTGTTGAGTATAATATAACAAGTAGAGCTGCACTAAACCCCCCAGTGTTGATATAATATAACAAGTAGAGCTGCACTAAACCCCCAGTGTTGATATAATATAACAAGTACAGCTGCACTAAACCCCCAGTGTTGATATAATATAACAAGTACAGCTGCACTAAACCCCCAGTGTTGATATAATATAACAAGTACAGCTGCACTAAACCCCCAGTGTTGATATAATATAACAAGTACAGCTGCACTAAACCCCAGTGTTGATATAATATAACAAGTACAGCTGCACTAAACCCCCAGTGTTGATATAATACAACAAATATAGCTGCACTAAACCCACAGTGTTGATATAATACAACAAATATAGCTGCACTAAACCCACAGTGTTGATATAATACAACAAGTAGAGCTGCACTAAACCCCCAGTGTTGATATAATATAACAAGTAGAGCTGCACTAAACCCCCAGTGTTGATATAATATAACAAGTACAGCTGCAATAAACCCCAGTGTTGATATAATATAACAAGTACAGCTGCACTAAACCCCAGTGTTGATATAATATAACAAGTACAGCAGCACTAAACCCCCAGTGTTGATATAATATAACAAGTAGAGCTGCACTAAACCCCAGTGTTGATATAATATAACAAGTAGAGCTGCACTAAACCCCCAGTGTTGATATAATATAACAATTACAGCTGCACTAAACCCCCAGTGTTGATATAATATAACAATTCCAGCTGCACTAAACCCCCAGTGTTGATATAATATAACAAGTAGAGCTGCACTAAACCCCCAGTGTTGATATAATATAACAAGTACAGCTGCACTAAACCCCCAGTGTTGAATATAATATAACAAGTACAGCTGCACTAAACCCCCAGTGTTGATATAATATAACAAGTACAGCTGCACTAAACCCCAGTGTTGATATAATATAACAAGTACAGCTGCACTAAACCCCCAGTGTTGATATAATATAACAAGTAGAGCTGCACTAAACCCCCAGTGTTGATATAATATAACAATTACAGCTGCACTAAACCCCCAGTGTTGATATAATATAACAAATCCAGCTGCACTAAACCCCCAGTGTTGATATAATATAACAAGTAGAGCTGCACTAAACTCCCAGTGTTGATATAATATAACAAGTACAGCTGCACTAAACCCCCAGTGTTGATATAATATAACAAGTACAGCTGCACTAAAACCCCAGTGTTGATATAATATAACAAGTAGAGCTGCACTAAACCCCCAGTGTTGATATAATATAACAAGTACAGCTGCACTAAACCCCCCAGTGTTGATATAATATAACAAGTACAGCTGCACTAAACCCCCAGTGTTGATATAATATAACAAGTACAGCTGCACTAAACCCCCAGTGTTGATATAATATAACAAGTACAGCGTGCACTAAAACCCCCCAGTGTTGATATAATATAACAAGTACAGCTGCACTAAACCCCCAGTGTTGATATAATATAACAAGTACAGCTGCACTAAACCCCCAGTGTTGATATAATATAACAAGTACAGCTGCACTAAACCCCCAGTGTTGATATAATATAACAAGTACAGCAGCACTAAACCCCCAGTGTTGATATAATACAACAAGTAGAGCTGCACTAAACCCCCCAGTGTTGATATAATATAACAAGTACAGCTGCACTAAATCCCCAGTGTTGATATAATATAACAAGTACAGCTGCACTAAACCCCCAGTGTTGATATAATACAACAAATATAGCTGCACTAAACCCCCAGTGTTGATATCGGATAGCAGATAATTTCTGAAGAGATGGTCTCATCATGTCCTGTAGGGGGACCTCTAGCTCTACTACTAATAATTTCTGTCTCATTTCATTGTCATGATCAGAAAGGTTCCTGTGAGGTCCTATGAGCAGCTTTCGGCACATACTTTCTGACACTCCCACTAACCACCACCCTAAATAAAATATGCTGCTACATCAGCCCCTCTCCTTTCACCTCAGAGCTTCATCCAGGAGACGCTCATATCTACTCCTCCAGCACTGAGAAATCATCATCATCATGTCAGTTTTTCATATTTTTTGAGTCAGTCATCATGATCAGAGTTTTCATCACGTTCACACTCTCATTGTTCTGGCTCACGGGTAAAAAATAACATGCCTGTAGAATGTCTGTTAATACCGAAAACACTCTCTGCTAATAGTCTTGTGTCTGATTAATCAGTCTGTTTAAATATTCATCTCTTGTTTTCTTCACAGGACGTTCTCTCGGCAGTAAAGTCACCCAGGTTCCCTCAGCACTATTGGGAAGTCCCAACATTACAGAGATACTCAAATGCAACCATAGTATTAGTGCATACAATATAATATTGTGGTACCAGCAATCAATAGCTGATACTAATCTGAAACTGATTGGATATGTGTATTATAAGAACCCAACAGTTGAAGTTCAATTTAAAGAGCAGGTTGAAATCCGTGGAGATGGAGAGAAAGAGTCATCACTTCAGCTTCTGAGAGCACCTGAAGACAGTGCAGTTTATTACTGTGCAGCCAGCAAAACACAGTGATGTAGAGCACCTCCTCTCCTCTACAAAAACCCTCTGATCCTTTACTCCATAACTGTAGTGTACATCAACACCTGCTGTAAACCGCTGTAGATATCCTGGGCACATGGAGGAAGTTGATATTAAAACCTTTGATCGTACCCCATAATGTGGTTGAAGTTGTTGCATTAAAGAAGCGGTTCGGGTATTTCCTTCAAATTACAGCATATTTCTAGTCTGATTAGTGTAGAATAGAAAATAGAAAATCTCAAGACTAAAGACTAATGCTTACAGTGACGTAGTTACCGGTATGTTCCACAATACACCTTTAAGTTGAACAGGAGAACAATGCATCTGTTTGAATATCAATGTACATTTTTTACATTTTTAGTAGACGCTCTTATCCAGAGCGACTTACAGTTAGTTAGTGAGTGCATACATAATTTTTTTCCATACTGGGCCCCCGTGGGAATCGAACCTACAACCCTGGCGTTGGAAACGCTATGCTCTACCAACTGAGCTACATCCGTGCGGCCATACCCCCCCTACCCTGGGCCACAATTGTCGGCCCATGGGTCTCCCGGTCACGGCCAGCTACGACAGAGCCTGGATTCAAACCAGGATCTCTAGTGGCACAGCTAGCACTGCGATGCAGTGCCTTAGACCACTGCGCCAATCGGGAGAATGTACATCATGATGTCATTTCCTTTCCCTCTTGCAGCTCAGTTCTGTTCATCTCTATTGGATGATTCTCTTTTCCTCTGGGCCCTGGTCAAACGTAGTGCACATATAGGGAATAGGGTGCCATTTGGCTATGGGTCCTGGTCTAGAAGTAGTGCACTATATAGGAATAGGGTGCCATTCTCTGGTCTAAAGTAGTGCACTATAAGGAATAGGGTGCCATTCTCTGGTCTAAAGTAGTGCACTATATAGGAATAGGGTGCCATTCTCTGGTCAAAAGTAGTGCACTTATAGGAATAGGGTGCCATTCTCTGGTCTAAAGTAGTGCACTATATAGGGAATAGGGTGCCATTCTCTGGTCAAAAGTAGTGCACTATATAGGGAATAGGGTGCCATTCTCTGAATCTAAAGTAGTGCACTATATGGGAATAGGGTGCCATTCTCTGGTCTAAAGTAGTGCACTATATAGGGAATAGGTGCCATTCTCTGGTCAAAAGTAGTGACCATATAGGGGAATAGGGTGCCATTCTCTGGTCTAAAGTAGTGCACATATAGGGAATAGGGTGCCATTCTCTGGTCTAAAGTAGTGCACTATATAGGGAATAGGGTGCCATTCTCTGGTCTAAAGTAGTGCACTATATAGGGAATAGGGTGCCATTCTCTGTCTAAAGTAGTGCACTATATAGGAATAGGGTGCCATTCTCTGGTCTTAAAGTAGTGCACTATATAGGGAATAGGGTGCCATTCTCTGGTCTAAAGTAGTGCACTATATAGGGAATAGGGTGCCATTCTCTGGTCTAAAGTAGTGCACTATATAGGGAATAGGTGCCATTTGGGATGCAGACAATACATTTGACACTCCCACTAGCTGACAACACATCTCTGAAAAACCCTTTCTCCTTATCCATGTGACACTCATCTCTCCAGAACCATCAACATGACTCAAGCTTCTCAAACATGTCGCAATTCTACTGTGGGTGACAGGTACCAAATCACTGTTAGCATGAAAGATATTTACAACCGAAATGTATTGCTGTCAATATGTTGAGTAATACTGTCGATTTTAGTTGTTCCGCTTTTTTCATCCACAGGGATGTCACAAACAGACGAAGTCCAGCAGACTCCTACAGCAATAATAAAACGACCTGAAGAAAACTTTCAACTGAACTGCAGCCATACTATTCCAAACTACAACATTATTCTGTGGTACCAGCAGTCAGCACAAAACACTGCTCTGAAACTCATTGGGTATGTGCTGCTCACCAGTCCAACCGTGGAAGATTCCTTTAAAGAGCGTTTTACTGTGAGTGGAAATGGTGCAATTCGGAAAATGGCGCATCTACATATTCCCAAACTTAGTGGAACTGAAGACAGTGCAGTGTATTTCTGTGCTGCTAGTTATGCACAGTGTTTCACTATACCCTCTCTCCTCTACAAAAACCCTCTCTGATCCTCTCATATAATACTGACTACAGCTCTATCCACCTGCACCTGTCTTCAACAACACTCTGCTATGAACCATTGGATATCAAACAGACGGTAATGATACTGTTATAAGTGGCTGGTTCAGATGGTTCAGATGGTATAGCTGCAGTACTTCCCTCACTTCTCCACCAGGGGGCAGTGTTCCTCCATAATGACATTTAAAAGGGGCTGCACAGGCCCCTGGTCAAAAGCAGTGCACTATATGGGAAATAGGGTGCCACTTGGGATGCAAGCAGAGAATCAAAAGCGACTATAGCATAAAAAGCATTTGTTTGAATGGTTTTAATATTACTAATTGCCCAGTTAGAATGTATAGGCAGGCTAAGAGTTAGGATTAGCAGTAAACACTAAGAGCCTAGTTAGAATGTATAGGCAGGCTAAGAGTTAGGATTAGCAGTAACACTAGCACTATGAGTACAGCGCAAAACTAGCACAGCAGTTGCTTCACTCACAGAGCATTGTTTTGACATTCGGTGGTTTTGCTCGGCTCTACCTTTGCAGGGTTCGTTAGTCACTGACTGGTCCAGTAGTCGATCGTCGATGGCCGGCACGGTAGTCGATGGCTGGCTGCTGGGCTCTCCCTCCTCCACTCCAAGCCGGCTCCAGCTGTGTTGTAGAACTGATAGCCTCTCGGAGCTGGGTCGGGTGTGTCCCCCCCGTGTCTGCAGTCGAGGGGAACAACAAACATAGAATTAGAGTATGTACTGATCTACAATGGGAGTCACACTCACATGTTAGAAATAAGCACTTTCCTTATCAGTGGAGGGGGACAGTGGCTGAGGAGTCAGACTTCTGTCAGTGGAGAGGTTCCCGGTCGAACGGTGCGTTGAAGGTAAGTGTCCATTTCATTTTTGTGTCTAGTTCAGGGGGCGTGGCTGGCAATTATTTTAGGGAGGGAGGAGGTGATAGGGAATTGGCAACAGCTGTCTCAATGTCACTTTATTTTACAGTGAACAAATTGACGACAGACTTTCAGCACGCTTATAGGGAAGGACATTCAACAAGCACAGCACTTACACAAATGACTGATGATTGGCTGAGAGAAATTGATTATAAAAAGATTGTGGGGGCTGTTTTGTTAGACTTCAGTGCGGCTTTTGACATTATTGATCATAGTCTGCTGCTGGAAAAACTTATGTGTTATTGCTTTACACCCCTGCTATATTTTGGACAAAGAGTTACCTGTCTAACAGAACACAGAGGGTGTTCTTTAATGGAAGCCTCTCCAAAATAATCCAGGTAGAATCAGGAATTCCCCAGGGCAGCTGCCTAGGCCCATTACTTTTTTCAATCTTTACTAACGACATACCACTGGCTTTGAGTAAAGCCAGTGTGTCTTATGTATTGCTTTACAACTGGAGTAGCCTACCTGGACAATAGTGTGATTGGGCCCGAATTCGGGCGTTCCTGTGTCCCCACCCCCCCTGTGTCGCCGTCTCGTCCCCCCCCGTCCCCCCACTCGAGCATCCCATTGGTTCCTAGTTAGCTAGCAGTGACCTTTGCTGACGCCTGCCGAACACCTGCCCTCACCGTCGTTAACAGAACTGCAGGAAAACACTGTCTACCGTTGTCCTAGCTAGCAGCTAGTTCTACTCGGCGTTGTCGTTGGCATCCAACGTTATGGTGCATTCCGGCACCTACTGTACTGGAGCCCCCCGCCTCTCGCTTGTGTAAATTTTTTTTTGACCAATAGAAGTCTAAAGAAGGGTTCCTACAGATGCAGGAATGCCCACATGCATAAACGCCCCTAATTGCAGGCCGCAATTGCAACCTTTTCCCTGCCCCCTGTTCCTACATGATAATGGCCCATTCTAAATCAAAACTAATTTCACACATATATTATACAGTACATTTGAAGACCAGATTACATAGAGAATAGTCTGATGGGTGACAACGTTATCGCTTGTGAATGACTCCCAGCTTGTGCATTCTAAGGCAAGAAACAGTGCATGCATTTTTTTTGCGACTTTTTCAAATCATAGTCCCATCATGTAGCTTTTAGCCCCAGGGGTGTAGGCACAGGTGGGCCTGGCTCTGGTCCCCCCTGTGTCACCACTGAACCAATGAAAAGCTCTGATCCCCCTGTGTCACCACTGAACCAATGAAAGCTCTGGTCCCCCTGTGTCACCACTGAACCAATGAAAAGCTCTGGTCCCCCTGTGTCACCACTGAACCAATGAAAAGCTCCGCACACCTGCTTTAAACCCCTATAACGGCCAGGGTTGGGGAAGCTACTCTGAAAATGCAGCAAAACGCCCCCGTCAGAAGACTCCAATTTTGATACGGTAAAGCTTGACAACATTTTTGGTTACTTAGCAGTTCTATCAACATTTAGCAACTAAGCTAGCAACATTAGCAAATCCATTAGCTATATTTCAAAGTTAAAAAGTTGGATATTCAATTATGTGTAGTCTGTCGCGCAGTCGGGTTTTACACACAAAATGTGTATATATATTACTTTTTTGAAAACTCTCAAAACCTAACTTAACTACATAAATCGCACTGAAAATCGGTGGTCAGCTAGCTAGAAGGGTGTTCCAGTCCATTTAAATGTTGAGCTCGAGGTGATTCAGTCCTCCAACCGCTAGAGAGTGTCCAAAGTTAGGGGGTGTCCGATGTCGGGGGTGTCCGGGTTAGGGGGTGTCCGGGTTAGGGGGTGTCCGAGGTTTGGGGTGTCCGGGTTAGGGGTGTCCGATGTTGGGGGTTTCGGGTTAGGGGGTGTCCGATGTCGGGGGTGTCCGGGTTAGGGGGTGTCCGGGTTAGGGGGTGTCCGATATCGGGGGTGTCCGGGTTAGGGGGTGTCCGGGTTAGGGTGTCCGATGTTGGGGGTGTCCGGGTTAGGGGGTGTCTGATATCGGGGGTGTCCGAGTTAGGGGTGTCTGAAGTTAGGGGGTGTCCGATGTTGGGGGGTGTCCGAGTTGGGGTGTCCGGTGTTGGGGGTGTCCGGGTTAGGGGGTGTCCGGTGTCGGGGGTGTCCGGGTTAGGGGGTGTCCGATGTTGGGGGTGTCCGAAGTTAGGGGGTGTCCGGTTAGGGGTGTCCGATGTCGGGGGAAATTAGCTTGAATCCTTTGCAACAAATAACTAAAAAAGCTAGAACATTGTAGATACAATATACTGTACAGATCTTAATCTGATCTTTTGTTGCTGACAATTTTCCTGCACAGCAGGAAATGCAAACGTGTAGTGTAATTGAGGTTTAAAAAGTATTGTAGTTGATTTGCCCTAACGAAAAATGTATCAACCCCTACAAAAATGTCAGTTAATTATAAACCACACAATCATTTACATTTCCTGTTGCTGCAGGACTATTTTCTAAGCCCTCCCACTAAAAGGTCTAATCTGTCACAGTGTCATGTTCACGGTACCACTCTGAAAAGGAATGGCCTTGTCCTGCTGCTTTAGTTCAGGTCTTTGTACAGTCAACATGATCCGTGCTTTTCACCCTATTCATGTCCTCACTGTTCAGGCTAACAGGTATGTACACAATATAGGGTGAAACTACCATAAAACATGTGACGTAGAGCGCATCTACGTCCCCACGGAGGTGAGGGATCGGCTGGTGACATGGGCGCACACATCCCTCGCCGCTGGACACCCAGGTATCACCCGCACCACTCAATCCATCCCGCGAAGTACTGGTGGCCCACCTTAGCACAAGACGTCGCCCGCTACGTCAATTCATGCTCCGTATGTGCCCAAACAAAATTTCACCGGTACGCTCCAGCAGGGACATTTCTTCCCCTTCACGTGCCTCAGCGGCCTTGGTCCCATCTGTCCATTGATTTCGTCACTGATCTCCCACCGTCTGACGGTTTCACCACTATTATGGTTGTTGTGGACAGATTCTCTTGCCATTTTATCCCTCTCTCTGGTCTCCCCACCGCTCTCCAGGTCGCTGAGGCACTGCTTCAGCAGGTTTTCCGGCACTATGGCCTTCCGGAGGACATCGTCTCCGACCATGGCCCCAATTCAAGTCGCGGGTATAGAGCTTCGACTACTAACGTTAGGGTTGCAAGTGACTTTTGGTTCAGTGTATTCGGAAAGTATTCAGACCTCTTGACTTTTTCCACATTTTGATATGTTATGGCCTTACTCTAAAATGGATTAAATTGTTTTTTTCCCCTCGTCAATCTACAAACAATACCCTATAATGACAAAGCAAAAACAGGTTTTTAGACATTTTTGCACACAAAAAAAACACAGAAATATAACATTTACATAAGTATTCAGACCCTTTACTCAGTACTTTGTTAAAGCACCTTTTTTGTTGAAGCACCTTTGGATGGGGAGCATCGCTGCACAGATATATTCAGGTCTCTCCAGAGATATTCGATCAGGTTCAAGTCCGGGCTCTGGTTGGGCCACTCAATGACATTCAAAGACTTCTCCCGAAGCCACTCCTGCGTTGTCTTGGCTGTGTGCTTAGGGTCATTGTGCTGTTGGAAGGTAAACCTCGGCCCTAGTCTGAGGTCCTGAGCGCTCTGGAGCATGTTTTCATGAAGGATCTCTCTTTACTTTGCTCCGTTCATCTTTCCCTCATCCTGACTAGTCTCCCAGTCCCTACCGCTGAAAAACATCCCCACCACCATGCTTCACCGTAGGGATGGTGCAAGGTTTCCTCCAGACGTGACGCTTGGCATTCAGGCCAAAGAGTTCAATCTTGGTTTCATCAGACCAGAGAATCTTGTTTCTCATGGTCTGAGAGTCCTTTAGGTCCCTTTTGGAAAACTCCATGCGGGCTGTCATGTGTCTTTTACTGAGGAGTGGCTTCCGTCTGGCCACTCTACCATAAAGGCCTGATTAGTTGATTGTTGCTGAGATGGTTGTCCTTCTGGAAGGTTCTCCCATCTCCACAGAGGAACTCTGGAGCTCTGTCAGAGAGACCATCGGGTTCTTAGTCACCTCCCTGACCAAGGCCCTTCTCCCCAGATTGCTCAGTTTGGCCAGGCGGCCAGCTCTAGGAAGAGTCTTGGTGGTTCCAAACTTCTTCCATTTAAGAATGATGGAGGCCACTGTGTTCTTGGGGACCTTCAATGCTGCAGAAATGTTTTGGATACCATTCCCAGATCTGTGCCTCGACATAATTCTCTCTCAAATCTCTACAGATAATTCCTTCGAGCTCATGGCTTGGTTTTTGCTTTGACATGCACAGTCAACTGTGGGACCTTATATAGACAGGTGTGTGCCTTTTCAAATCATGTCCAATCAACTGACTTTACCACAGGTGGACTCCAATCAAGTTATAGAAATATCTCAAAGATAGTCAATTGAAACAGGATGCACCTGAGCTCAATTTCGAGTCTCATAGCAAAGGGTCTGAATACTTATGTAAATAAGGTATGTCCGTTTTTTTTTGTTTTTTTTACATTTGCTAAAATATCTAAAAACCTGTTTTCGCTTTGTCATTATGGGGTATTGTGTGTAGATTGAGGAGGAAAAATATTTATTTAATCGATTTTAGAATAAGGCTGTAATGTAGCAAAATGTTGAAAAAGTACAAGCGTCTGAATACTTTCCGAATGCACTGTAAAAACAGTAATTTGTTGATTGTATTGGATGCTGTATTGTGCCCTTATAGACTTTATGCATGAATCAATCTCGTCTTCACTTTATGCTTCGGGTCCACAGTCAGCACACAGCGTCGGGGCTTTATGCTTCGGGTCCACAGTCAGCACACAGCGTCGGGGCTTTATGCTTCGGGTCCACAGTCAGCACACAGCGTCGGGGCTTTATGCTTCGGGTCCACAGTCAGCACACAGCGTCGGGGCTTTATGCTTCGGGTCCACAGTCAGCACACAGCGTCGGGGCTTTATGCTTGGGTCCACAGTCAGCACACAGCGTCGGGGCTTTATGCTTCGGGTCCACAGTCAGCACACAGCGTCGGGGCTTTATGCTTCGGGTCCACAGTCAGCACACAGCGTCGGGGCTTTATGCTTCGGTCCACAGTCAGCGCACAGCGTCGGGGCTTTATGCTTCGGGTCCACAGTCAGCACACAGCGTCGGGGCTTTATGCTTCGGGTCCACAGTCAGCACACACCGTCGGGGCTTTATGCTTCGGGTCCACAGTCAGCACACAGCGTCGGGGCTTTATGCTTCGGGTCCACAGTCAGCACACAGCGTCGGGGCTTTATGCTTCGGGTCCACAGTCAGCACACAGCGTCGGGGCTTTATGCTTCGGGTCCACAGTCAGCACACAGCGCCGGGGCTTTATGCTTCGGGTCCACAGTCAGCACACAGCGTCGGGACTTTATGCTTCGGGTCCACAGTCAGCACACAGCGTCGGGGCTTTATGCTTCGGGTCCACAGTCAGCACACAGCGTCGGGGCTTTATGCTTCGGGTCCACAGTCAGCACACAGCGTCGGGGCTTTATGCTTCGGGTCCACAGTCAGCACACACCGTCGGGCTTTATGCTTCGGGTCCACAGTCAGCACACAGCGTCGGGGCTTTATGCTCGGGTCCACAGTCAGCACACAGCGTCGGGGCTTTATGCTTCGGGTCCACAGTCAGCACACAGCGTCGGGGCTTTATGCTTCGGGTCCACAGTCAGCACACAGCGTCGGGCTTTATGCTTCGGGTCCACAGTCAGCACACAGCGTCGGGACTTTATGCTTCGGGTCCACAGTCAGCACACAGCGTCGGGGCTTTATGCTTCGGGTCCACAGTCAGCACACAGCGTCGGGGCTTTATGCTTCGGGTCCACAGTCAGCACACAGCGTCGGGGCTTTATGCTTCGGGTCCACAGTCAGCACACAGCGTCGGGGCTTTATGCTTTGGGTCCACAGTCAGCACACAGCGTCGGGGCTTTATGCTTCGGGTCCACAGTCAGCACACAGCGTCGGGGCTTTATGCTTCGGGTCCACAGTCAGCACACAGCGTCGGGGCTTTATGCTTCGGGTCCACAGTCAGCACACAGCGCCGGGGCTTTATGCTTCGGGTCCACAGTCAGCACACAGCGCCGGGACTTTGTGCTTCGGGTCCACAGTCAGCAGCACAGCGTCGGGGCTTTATGCTTCGGGTCCACAGTCAGTACACAGCGTCGGGGCTTTATGCTTCGGGTCCACAGTCAGCACACAGCGTCGGGGCTATATGCTTCGGGTCCACAGTCAGCACACAGCGTCGGGGCTTTATGCTTCGGGTCCACAGTCAGCACACAGCGTCGGGGCTTTATGCTTGGGTCCACAGTCAGCACACAGCGTCCGGGCTTTATGCTTCGGGTCCACAGTCAGCACACAGCGTCGGGGCTTTATGCTTCGGGTCCACAGTCAGCACACAGCGTCGGGGCTTTGTGCTTGGGTCCACAGTCAGCACACAGCGTCGGGGCTTTATGCTTCGGGTCCACAGTCAGTACACAGCGTCGGGCTTTATGCTTCGGGTCCACAGTCAGCACACAGCGCCGGGGCTTTATGCTTCGGGTCGACAGTCAGCACACAGCGTTGGGGCTTTATGCTTCGGTCGACAGTCAGCACACAGCGTCGGGGGCTTTATGCTTCGGGTCCACAGTCAGCACACAGCGTCGGGGCTTTATGCTTCGGGTCCACAGTCAGCACACAGCATCGGGGCTTTATGCTTCGGGTCCACAGTCAGCACACAGCGTCGGGGCTTTATGCTTCGGGTCCACAGTCAGCACACAGCATCGGGGCTTTATGCTTCGGGTCCACAGTCAGCACACAGCGTCGGGGCTTTATGCTTCGGGTCCACAGTCAGCACACAGCGTCGGGGCTTTATGCTTCGGGTCCACAGTCAGCACACAGCGTCGGGGCTTTGTGCTTCGGGTCCACAGTCAGCACACAGCGTCGGGGCTTTATGCTTCGGGTCACAGTCAGTACACAGCGTCGGGGCTTTATGCTTCGGGTCCACAGTCAGCACACAGCGTCGGGGCTTTATGCTTCGGGTCGACAGTCAGCCACAGCGTTGGGGCTTTATGCTTCGGGTCGACAGTCAGCACACAGCGTCGGGGCTTTATGCTTCGGGTCCACAGTCAGCACACAGCGTCGGGGCTTTATGCTTCGGGTCCACAGTCAGCACACAGCATCGGGGCTTTATGCTTCGGGTCCACAGTCAGCACACAGCGTCGGGGCTTTATGCTTCGGGTCCACAGTCAGCACACAGCGTCGGGGCTTTATGCGGGTCCACAGTCAGCACACAGCGTCGGGGCTTTATGCTTCGGGTCCACAGTCAGCACACAGCGTCGGGGCTTTATGCTTCGGTCCACAGTCAGCACACAGCGTCGGGGCTTTATGCTTCGGGTCCACAGTCAGCACACAGCGTCGGGGCTTTGTGCTTCGGGTCCACAGTCAGCACACAGCGTCGGGGCTTTATGCTTCGGGTCCACAGTCAGTACACAGCGTCGGGGCTTTATGCTTCGGGTCCACAGTCAGCACACAGCGTCCGGGCTTTATGCTTCGGGTCGACAGTCAGCACACAGCATTGGGGCTTTATGCTTCGGGTCGACAGTCAGCACACAGCGTCGGGGCTTTATGCTTCGGGTCCACAGTCAGCACACAGCGTCGGGGCTTTATGCTTCGGGTCCACAGTCAGCACACAGCGTCGGGGCTTTATGCTTGGGTCCACAGTCAGCACACAGCGTCGGGGCTTTATGCTTCGGGTCCACAGTCAGCACACAGCGTCGGGCTTTATGCTTCGGGTCCACAGTCAGCACACAGCGTCGGGCTTTATGTTCGGGGCTTTGTGTGAGTAAATCCCACAATGTTTTAGCTGCAGGTGACTCTGAAGGAGGATTTGATAAAGTGATGCTCCTTTCCCTGCATCTGTCATCTCTTCATCTACAAATTGAAAACTGATAAAAGGCCTAATATTGTCACTCATCAGATTATTGTCAATTTAA
Source organism: Coregonus clupeaformis (assembly GCF_020615455.1). Classification (NCBI taxonomy): domain Eukaryota; kingdom Metazoa; phylum Chordata; class Actinopteri; order Salmoniformes; family Salmonidae; genus Coregonus; species Coregonus clupeaformis. The sequence goes on from NW_025534317.1 coordinate 156,849, forward strand.
TCTTTATAGGCTAACTCTTATTATGTTTGAAATTTAGTTTCGGGTATAGTTTAGGTATATTGTCGATGGGCCGGCATTGTTTATTTCCTGCTCATCAACTTGAAAAGAGTCAAGGATATGTTTAGCATTATTCTAAAGGCCTACTGCAACACATTGCATGTTTTAATTTCCCTTACTATACATTCGAAGTGGTTAGCTTCTTCCAAAATCAAGCATTGACTTGGTAACAGCAGAGAATCCCCTCCTGGATCAAGAGCCTTGCTGGCTAATAATCGTTTTGTACGTGCAGGAAACTGTGAGTAGCATTTTTTACTTACTTGTATAGTTTATGTCAGAAACTCTACAAAATGTTTGTTAGCATTTAGTTAGCATCCTCTATGACAGGGATCATCAACTAGATTCAGCCGCGTGCCGATTTTGTCTTGAGCGGATGGTCGGGGGACCGGAACATAATTACAAATCATTTGTAGACTGCAAATTGACCGTAAGAAGCCCAAACAGATATAATGTTTGACTAAAACATAGTAATTTCATTTCAAACCTTGCTTATGTTTGTATACAATCACATGTCTCTCTATTATGCGTGGGAATACTTGGGAACAGATTTCTTAAATTAACGTCACTTGGAGCTGATTTCCTGCTGTTTTTACAGTCTGTTATATCCAACAACAAAAAAATAACAAAACATTTACAAAATATACACTACCAGTCAAAAGTTTGGACACACCTACTCATTCAAGGGTTTTTCTTTATTTTTACTATATTCTATATTGTAGAATAATAGTGAAGACATCAAAACTATGAAATAACACATCATCATGTAGTAATCAAAAAAGTGTTAAACAAATAAAACTATATTTGAGATTTGAGATTCTTCAAATAGCCACCCTTTGCCTTGATGACAGCTTTACACACTCTTGGCATTCTCTCAACCAGCTTCACCTGGAATGCTTTTACAACAGTCTTGAAGGACTTCCCACATATGCTGAGCACTTGATGACAGCACTAAGGTCTAGGAGCACGAGGACAGATACAGAGCCTTGGTCTGATGCCATTAAAAGGTAATTTACCACCTTCACGAGTGCAGTCTCAGTGCTATGATAGGGTCTAAAACTAGACTGAAGCGTTTTCGTATACATTATTTGTCTTCAGGAAGGCAGTGAGTTGCTGCACAACAGATTTTTCTAACATTTTTGAGTGGAATAGGAGATTCGATATAGGTAGATCGTTTATTTAATTTTTTTAGTGAGTTTGGTAAACATCCGGAGGTTATGGAGCCCTTTATTATGTTCAACATAGAAGGGCCAAGCACAGGAAGTAGTTATTTCAGTAGTTTAGTTGGAATATGGTCCAGTAGGCAGCTGGGAGGTTTAGAGGCCATTACTATTTTTGCGAATGTGTCGAGAGATACAGGATAAAATAACGTTGATAAAAAAAGAAAAATAACTTGAGTGTCTCCATTGATCAGAGGTCCTGGCAGTTTTATGCAGACTCAGGACAACATTAGTTTTGGAGAAATATGCAGATTGAAAGAGGAGACCGTAATTTGCTTTCTAATGATCATTAACTTTTCATCGAAGAAGTTCATGAATTCTTCACTGCTGAAATGAAGGCCATCCTCACTTGGGGAATGTTGCTTTATAGTTATCTTTGCGACAGTATCGAAAATACATTTAGGATTGTTTTTATTCTCCTCTATCAGGTTGGAAAAGTGGGCTGATCGAGCAGCAGTGAGGGATCTTCACTATTGGACGGTACCGTCTTTCCAAGCTAGTCTGAAGACTTCCAGTTTGGTGGAGCGCCATTTCCGTTCCAATTTTCTGGAAGGTTGCTTCAGGGCTCAGGTATTTTCTGTAAACCAGGGAGCAAATTTCTTGTGACAATAGTTTTTTTGTTTTCAGAGGTGCAACTGCATCTAGGGTATTACGCAAGGTTAAATTTAGATCCTCGGTTAGGTGGTTAACTGATTTTTGTACTCCAACTTCCTTGGGTAGGTGGAGGGAGTCTGGAAGGGCATTTAGGAATCTTTGGGTTGTATGAGAATTTATAGCGCAGATTTTGATAATCCTTGGTTGAGGTCTGAGCAGATTATTTGTTGCGATTGCAAACGTAATAAGATGGTGGTCCGATAGTCCAGGATTATGAAAAAACATTTAAATCCACAATAGTTATCCCATGGGACAAAACTAGATCCAGGGTATGACTGTGGCAATGCGTAGGTCTGGAGACATGTTGGACAAAACCCACTGAGTCAATGATTTCTCCGAAAGCCTTTTGGAGTGGGTCTGTGGACTTTTCCATGTGAATATTGAAGTCACCAGGAACGCTTTATACGGCCCAGGAGGCCTGTAAACGGTAGCTATAAAAAGTGATAGAGTAGGCTGCATATATTTCCTGAGATTTGAGATTTCAAGCTCAAAAGTCAAAAACAATGTATTTTTTAAAATGTTTTATGAAATGTTCTGTCGAAAAGTAAATGTGGAGCTAGAGGAATTAGAGCCCTGTCTATGTTGATAGATAAGATGAGAGCACCCCTCCAGCTAGGATGGAGTCCGTCACTCCTCAGCAGGCCAGGCTTGGTCCTGTAACACCCCTCCATCTAGGATGGAGTCCATCACTCCTCAGCAGGCCAGGCTTGGTCCTGTAGCACCCCTCCAGCTAGGATGGAGTCCATCACTCCTCAGCAGGCCAGGCTTGGTCCTGTAACACCCCTCCGGCTAGGATGGAGTCCATCACTCCTCAGCAGGCCAGGCTTGGTCCTGTAACACCCCTCCGGCTAGGGATGGAGTCCATCACTCCTCAGCAGGCCAGGCTTGGTCCTGTAACACCCCTCCGGCTAGGATGGAGTCCATCACTCCTCAGCAGGCCAGGCTTGGTCCTGTAACACCCTCCAGCTAGGATGGAGTCCATCACTCCTCAGCAGGCCAGGCTTGGTCCTGTAGCACCCCTCCAGCTAGGATGGAGTCCGTCACTCCTCAGCAGGCCAGGCTTGGTCCTGTTTGCGGGGGAGTCCCAGAAAGAGGGCCAGTTATCTACAAATTCTATATTTTGGGAGGGGCAGAAAACTGTTTTCAACCAGTGATTGAATTGTGCGAGTCTGCTGTAGAGCTCATCACTCCCCCTAACTGGGAGGGGCCAGAGACAATTACTCGATGCCGACATCTTTCTAGCTAATTTACACTCTGAAGTTATGTTGAGCTTGGTGACCTCTGACTGTTTCATCCTAACATCGTTGGTGCCGACGTGGATAACAATATCTCTATACTCTCTACACTCACCAGTTTTAGCCAGCAACAACTTCAGATTGCGGGTAATGGCGTCGCCAATGACTAGGGTTTTCAATTTGTCAATGCTAATGGTGGGAGGCTTCGCGGCTCAGACCCCGTAATGGGTGGAGGAGAGACCTGAGAAGGCTCTGACCAACTCATTGCTTAGTGGGGAAAACCGGTAGAAAGTTTATATCGGCTGAATGAGCGACACCGGTTGAGCATGTGACAGCATTTCTTTCCAGAAGCCATGAGAAAATTGTCCAGCTGCGGGGACTATGAAGGGGGATTAACACTCCTACCTATACTTACTGGGGGCACAGACACTGTTTCATCCATTCCTACACTTAAATTGCCCTTGCCTAATGATTGCGTCTGAAGCTGGGCTTGCAACTCGGCTATCCTCACCATAAGGCGATAGTTCTCCTGTATATTAAGAGTACAGAGACTGCAATGAGAAGGCATAATGTTACTTAGCTTTCTTTTTTCAGCTGGAGGAGGTCCTGCAGATCTATGTCCAGATAAAGTGTCTGGGGTGAAAAAGTTACATTAAAAAAAAGTTGTGTGGGGACAAAACTAAGACCTTGGTAAACCAAAGTTTGATTAAATCGTTTTTAAGTGTAAAAAAGTGGTACTCAGTAATGTGTTGTATTTGATTTTGTCCCAAACATATCACTCAGGAAAAAAAAGTGTATTGTTTTGGCAAATTTTTTGCAGTAAGTGCCTTGTTGCAAAAATGATGCATGTTTAGGAATATTTTTTTTCTGAACAAGCTTCCCTTCTTTTCATTCTGTCAATTAGGTTGAGGTGAGAAACTGGTCAAATTAAGATCCTACATCTGTAGTAGTGTAGCTGTGTAATTGCTGTATAGCTCCACCCCACATTCATATTGATAGACTAAAAGTAAAACCTCTTCCTGTTCTCATAAAGGAGGCAGCATCCCTCTATACGATGACTGAGATTAGTTGATGAGAAGCCACCTCTAATGTGGAGTGGTTTGTCTGTCTCATTCTTTCTGTCCTTAGCAGTGAGAGTCAACATGATCAGAATTCTTATCTCCGTAACCATGGGTTACACAGCCTGGGTCGCAGGTATTCAGCTCATTTCAGGAACTACTAATACTCTAATATGTTAGTTTTTTTATGGATTACTGGTGAATATGTTTTTATTTATTTCTCTCTCTCTCTCTCTCTCTCTCTCTCTCTCTCTCTCTCTCTCTCTCTCCTCTCTCTCTCTCTCTCTCTCTCTCTCTCTCTCTCTCTCTCTCTCTCTCTCTCTCTCTCTCTCTCCAGGTTCTTCTCTGAGTGACCATGTTGGCCAGGGTCCTGCAGCCCTGTAGTACAAGAACAAGGAAGAGTCTGCTAAGATGAAGTGTTTGCATAAAGTACCAAACTATAACACCATCCTCTGGTACAAACAAGATGGACATAGACAGTTAATACTTCTGGGATACATGATTGGGGGTTCAGGATTCACTGAGGCTGGATTTGATATAGCTTTGGAAGGAGATGCTAATGCAGGTGCTACCAGCACCTTAACCATCAGAGAGCTAACTCCAGATAGCAGTGCTGTGTATTACTGTGCCGCTAGCTAACACAGTGCATCAGATCTCCCTCTCTGCTCTACAACAACCCTCCTCCCCGATATGCTGTCAGAATCCTCACACCTGCGTTGTCACACTGTAACCGACTCTCAGTCGGTGCCAACACGCTCACCAGCCGCCCATTGCAAAGGGGAGGTTCCCTCTGATGGCACATTCAGGAGACCATGACATGTTATTGATATGATATCATGTCTTTCCTGTAGGTGGAGTCACAGCTCAACCAATCCATGTGGTGTTATGATATGATATCATGTCTTTCCTGTAGGTGGAGTCACAGCTCAACAAATCCGTGGGGAGTCACCAGACAAAGTACCACTGTAGACTTTGGTGTGTAGAGCTGTCTGGACCCATTCAGAAGATCCATGCCTTGTCCTCTTGAATGTTCACCTACAGTCAGTGTTGAACCAAGAATATATCACTGCTGGATATTTAAATGAACATGAATTTTGCTGCGTTTTGTGGATTATTGTCCTTGCTGACAGGTTATAAATGGTATATTTCCTGTATGAATGACTGCAGTATAACATATCTCTCTCTCCTCGTCTGTAACAGGTGAACTCTGTTCCAGAATTTCCTGAATGAATGACTACAGTCACTGGCCACCTTCCGGAGACACTTGAAACCCTACCTCTTTAAGGAATACCTGGAATAGTATACCCCCCCATAAATAAAAAGTGGTTGTCCCACTGGCTATCATAAGTTGAATGCCCCAATTTGTGAGTCGCTCTGGATAAGAGCGTCTGCTAAATGACGTAAATGTAAATGTACAGTATAACAGATCTCTCTCACTCTCTCCTCTTCTGTAACAGGTGAACTCCTCTGTTCCAGTGTTCTCCAGCTTCAGTGTTTCAGAGTTCTGGAGAAACTGAAACACCATACTGTGGTATCAGCAGGTACCATGATGGGGTATACCTAGAGACTGAAGCTGCTCTGATATATCTACCATGATGGGGTACACCTAGAGACTGAAGCTGCTCTGATATATCTACCATGATGGGGTACACCTAGAGGCTGAAGCTGCTCTGATATATCTACCATGATGGGGTACACCTAGAGGCTGAAGCTGCTCTGATATATCTACCATGATGGGGTATACCTAGAGGCTGAAGCTGCTCTGATATATCTACCATGATGGGGTACACCTAGAGACTGAAGCTGCTCTGATATATCTACCATGATGGGGTACACCTAGAGACTGAAGCTGCTCTGGTATATCTACCATGATGGGGTACACCTAGAGACTGAAGCTGCTCTGATATATCTACCATGATGGGGTACACCTAGAGACTGAAGCTGCTCTGATATATCTACCATGATGGGGTATACCTAGAGACTGAAGCTGCTCTGGTATATCTACCATGATGGGGTACACCTAGAGACTGAAGCTGCTCTGATATATCTACCATGATGGGGTACACCTAGAGACTGAAGCTGCTCTGATAGCAGTCCTCCTTCAGCAGTCCTCCTTCAGTCCTCCTTCAGTCCTCTGTAGCTCAATTGGTAGAGCATGGCGCTTGTAACGCCAGGGTAGTGGGTTCGATCCCCGGGACCACCCATACGTAAAAATGTATGCACGCATGACTGTAAGTCGCTTTGGATAAAAGCGTCTGCTAAATGGCAATATATATATATCTACCATGATGGGGTACACCTAGAGGCTGAAGCTGCTCTGATATATCTACCATAATGGGGTACACCTAGAGACTGAAGCTGCTCTGATATATCTACCATGATGGGGTACACCTAGAGACCGGTGTAGATGAGAATAGATACAGTATACTTTTGAATGGTAAAACGTCAGCCACCTTGAACATCTCAGAGATCACACTGGAAGACAGGGCTGTGTATTGAACATCTCAGAGATCACACTGGAAGACAGGGCTGTGTATTGAACATCTCAGAGATCACACTGGAAGACAGGGCTGTGTATTGAACATCTCAGAGATCACACTGGAAGACAGGGCTGTGTATTGAACATCTCAGTGATCACACTGGAAGACAGGGCTGTGTATTGAACATCTCAGAGATCACACTGGAAGACAGGGCTGTGTATTGAACATCTCAGAGATCACACTGGAAGACAGGGCTGTGTATTGAACATCTCAGAGATCACACTGGAAGACTGGGCTGTGTATTGAACATCTCAGAGATCACACTGGAAGACAGGGCTGTGTATTGAACATCTCAGTGATCACACTGGAAGACAGGGCTGTGTATTGAACATCTCAGAAATCACACTGGAAGACAGGGCTGTGTATTGAACATCTCAGAGATCACACTGGAAGACAGGGCTGTGTATTGAACATCTCAGAGATCACACTGGAAGACAGGGCTGTGTATTGAACATCTCAGAGATCACACTGGAAGACAGAGCTGTGTATTGAACATCTCAGAGATCACACTGGAAGACAGGGCTGTGTATTGAACATCTCAGAGATCACACTGGAAGACAGGGCTGTGTATTTCTGTGCAGACAGTTTGACACAGTACTGAAAACCTCCCTCTCCCTGACTCAAAGCTGGTAGATGCCAGGAGAACGCTACCTGGCCGAATGCACAATGCCAACTGTAAAGTTTGGTGGAAGAGGAATAACGGTCTGATGCTGTTTTTCATGGTTCGGGCTAGGCCTCTTAGTTCCAGTGAAGGGAAATCTTAACGTTACACCATACAATGACATTCTAGATTCTGTGCTTCCAACTTTGTGGCAACAGTTTGGGGGAAGGCCCTTTCCTGTTTCACTAATGCTCTTGTGGCTGATTAGAAGCAAGTCCCCGAAGCAATGTTCCAACATCTAGTGGAAAGCCTTCCCAGAAGAGTGGAGGCTGTTATAGCAGCAAATGGGGGACCAACTCCATATTAATGCCCATGATTTTGGAATGAGATGTTCGACGAGCAGGTGTCCACATACTTTTGGTCATGTAGTGTATATAGAATATAAAATAATACAAATAGGAGCAAATCAGCTGCAGCGCATTTCTACTACTAATGAGTACACACTGAGGTTCTTACTGTGGAATGCAGTGTTTGGTTTTCGCCAGACATAATAGGACCCATCTCGTCCAACAAGTTGACTCAAAAGACACCTGGAAGCACCTGGATTATCATCAAGACTCTTGGAAGAATGTTATTTGGACAGACGAGTCAAAAGTATAACTTTTTGGATGAAATGGGTCCCATTATGCCTGGCGAAAACGAAACACTGCATTCCACAGTAAGAACCTCATACGAACAGTCAAGCATGGTGGTGGTGGTGTGATGGTTTGGGGATGCTTTGCTGCCTCAGGACCTGGACGACTTGCCTTAATAGAAGGAACCATGAATTCTGCTCTGTATCAGAGAATTCTAGAGGGAGAATGTCAGACCATCCGTCTGTGAGCTGAAGCTGAAGCACAGCTGGGTCATGCAGCAAGACAATGATCCAAAACACACAATCAAGTCTACATGAAAATGGTTAAAAGCAACAAATTGGAAGTTTTGGAATGGCCTAGTCAAAGTCCAGACCTAATCCCAATTGAGATTTTGTGGCAGGACTTGAAACGAGCAGTTCATGAAAGTAGAAATGTCGCTGAGTTAAAGCAGTTCTACATGGAAGAGTGGGCCAAAATTCCTCCACAGCGATGAGAGACTGATCAACAACTACAGGAAGCATTTGGTTGGAGTCATTGCAGCTAAAGGTGGCACAACCAGTTATTGTGTGTAAGGGGGCAATTACTTTTTCACACAGAGGAATTGGGTGTTGCATAACTTTGTTAAATAAATCAAATATAATTGTATTTTGTTATTTGTAAACTCAGGTTCCCTTTATCTAATATTAGGTTTTGGTTGAAGATCTGATAACATTCAGTATAAACAAATATGCAAAAATAGAGAAAAATCCGAAAGGGGGCAAATACTTTTTCACGGCACTCTACATATCACATTAATTGTGCTAAATATGATAGCTAACGTTAGCTAGCTAAGCGCTAGCCGGTCAGTGGCGCTGACAGATTGAAACAGGTATCAACAAAATGTGTTTCACTCTATCCCATAAAACATGACATTGCTAACTAGGAATCATTTAGCTAATACAATGTTAAAGTTTATTAGGAAGTTGAATTAAAAAGTTAGACACTCACCGGAAAACTTTGGTAGGTAGCTAGCTAGCTAGCTTGGTTTCCATTTTCCAACAGATGTTTCTAATCCCCCTGATAGATCATCAACGGTTACTGGTCTTGGAACGTGTTGCCACAGGTTTGCCAAACCTCAAAGAATCAAATTGAATCTTGAGAGAATTGTCTGCCAGAAAAAAAGCTCTGGCGAACTGTGCCAATAAATATTATTGTTGCCAAAGGTTTGCCGCAGATTCACCACTAGTGGCACATTAGTTTGCAGCAATTTGCCACAAACTTGAGGGAAGTTTGCCGCAACAAATTCATTTTTTGTAAGGCTATATTCCCACTAATATTCCTTTATGTAATTATTGATTTAATAATTAATTTTACATTTGTATTTTATTTATAATAATAATATTTTATTTGTAGAGCTCAAGCTTGTTGGTGCTTGCTTCTGTGCACAAATCATTTGACCGCTGGACTTCATTATTTACTGTTTTATTTCTGATATTTTAGCTTAATTAAAATAATAGTGATAAAGAGTAGAGATAAAGGAAATGAAAAATGCAGAGCATGCCCAGAGCTTGTGGATCAGCGGTACCAGAGCTTGTGGATCAGCGGTACCAGAGCTTGTGGATCAGCGGTACCAGAGCTTGTGGATCAGAGGTACCAGAGCTTGTGGATCAGAGGTACCAGAGCTTATGGCTGAGCGGTACCAGAGCTTGTGGATCAGCGGTACCAGAGCTTGTGGATCAGAGGTACCAGAGCTTGTGGATCAGCGGTACCAGAGCTTGTGGATCAGCGGTACCAGAGCTTGTGGATCAGCGGTACCAGAGCTTATGGCTGAGCGGTACCAGAGCTTGTGGATCAGAGGTACCAGAGCTTGTGGCTCAGCGGTACCAGAGCTTGTGAATCAGCGGTACCAGAGCTTGTGGATCAGCGGTACCAGAGCTTGTGGATCAGCGGTACCAGAGCGAAATTGGAGCAGAAGAGAAAAGAAAATGCTGGAATTACGCTCTGCTCCTCGCCCACTTAGCCATGCTCTGGCATTCAAGAGCAGCCCTGCTTTAGGTTATCAAAAAACTGTCAATTAATGATCATTTCAATTAATGGAATCAGTGTATGAATGGCTGCAGCAACCATAACCCGGCCTGACAAGCTGCATAACAAATTAGGCCTAATTAGAGAAAATAACAATTAAGTCGTTCAAACAAGATAATATGTAGTTCAAATGAATTAGCATCTTGTTTGAATGACTTAGTATCTTGTTTGAACGACTTAGTAAAGGCTTCAGGGCTTCCGTACAATGTTGTCATTACCTAGCAAAGTTTGTAAAAAAAATAGCTTGCAATAATAACGTTAGCTAGGTAAAATCCGTTGGTCTCCTCTCAATCTTAAGTAGCTAGCAAACGTTATACTGCATTGAAAGTCAATCTGACAACATCAAAATGATGACAAAAGGCTTTCCTGCTAATTATTTGCCTTCTTTAGAAATGTAGTTGTATATCCAAGTCACTGTAATGCACTTTTTCATGCATGCCATGAATAATATAAGAACATTAAAGCGGTCTGATGTCACGCTGCATTCTGTCATTACATCACTGATGACATCACATCTGTTTCTCCTCCTCTCCAGTCAGCTCAGACGAGATGTCAGATGGTATTCAACAATCAAAGAGAGTCAACATGTGCAAACCTCTCTTCATTTTTACTGTCCTACTATTCTGGATTGCAGGTATTTTAACTACAGTTATTTAGTAGTTCCCTAAAATACTTATTAAATATGACAGTGTAACAATGTGTATAACTACAATAACTACTTAACAAAGGTTTCATGCAAACTTAAGGAATTTTGGTACAATCGTTTTTTATGTATTGTAAAGTAAAAGTAATTCTCTCTATGTCTGTCTCTCTCTCGCTCTCTCTCGCTCTCTCTGTCTCTCTTCTCTCTCTCTCTCTCGCTGTCTCTCTGTCTCTCTCTCTGTCTCTCTCTCTCTTCTCTCTCTCTCGCTGTCTCTCTGTCTCTCTCTCTCTGTGTCTCTCTGTCTCGCTCTCTGTCTCTCTCTCTGTGTGTCTGTGTCTCTCTCTCTCTCTCTCTCTCTCTCCATCTCTCCCCAGGTGTCTCTCTCAGTAAAGTAGTGTACCAGTCTCCCTCTACACTGCTGGTAGAGCCTAATAAGTCTGTCTCTGTAACACTCAACTGCAGTCATAAAATCCCTAACTATAACACTATCCTCTGGTACCAGCGTTCTGTGGGAGACACGGCTCTGAAACTCATTGCATATGTATACTTTACAACGCAGACTGTTGAACCCTCATATAAAGGTTACTTTGACATGAAAGGAGATGGAAAGAAAGATGCCTTCCTTCATCTCCTCAAACTGAGACAAGCTGAAGACAGTGGGGAGTATTTCTGTGCTGCTAGTTATACACAGTGTTACAGCATCCCCTTTCTACACTACAAAAACCTCTCTCTCCCTATCAGATCCATCTGGTACTGTATCAAAACACCTGCATTAAACCACATGAACAAACAGACCTTAGTTCAGACACTGTCAGAGAGGTGAGAGGGAGATTTGATTTGGTGCAAATATACTGTAACCACAGAACTAGAGTGAGTCCAACGGGCCTCCCCATTTAATGGGTGGAAAGGCAGCCATCCTTTCCAGAGATCCTATTGACTATTCTAGAGACTGTAACAGCATTCTGTCATAACATCTCTGATGATGTCACTTCCTGTTCCTCCTCATCTCTAGTCAGTTGAGATGTCAGTTGGTTTTAATGTTCAGCTCTGAGAGTCAACATGTTCAAACCTTTCTTCAGTCTCCTTGTTTTACTCCTTTGGCTCACAGGTAATAACATTCATCTTGGACATTATCATTTGTTTAGATGTACTGTAGGCCTACAAAATATGCATTTGCATCCCTTATCTAAGCATATGATAGTGAAAGTCTTCTCTCCATCTCTCTCCAGGTTTCTCTCTCAGTGTTGAGGTTCACCAAACTCCCTCTGACGTCTTCAACAGACCTGGAGAGAATGTTCAACTCTTCTGCCACCATAAAACATCTAACTATAGGGTGATGTTGTGGTACCAGAAATTACAAGGAGAAACTGCACTAAAACTCATAGGATATCTACATTTTCCAGAATCCAACCATTGAAAGTTCATATGAAAAGCATTTCAATATGAGTGGGGATTTGGGCGGCGATCGTCCTAAGAACGGCTCTCTTAATATTTTCAATGTTCAACATCCCGAACACGGTGCTGTGGATTTCTGTGCTGCTGGTGATGCACAGTGTTGCACAAGCCCCTCTACACTACAAAAAACCTCTCCGTAGATTATACAAATAAAGATTAACATCATCCTCACACCTGTTTTTGAGGTCTGGATTTTAATTAGTGTCAATTTAACAGGGTTTTCGTCTTGACATCACTGATGATGTCACTTCCTATTCCTCCTGCACTCCAGTCAATGGAGACGGTTTGTTGGTTGATTCAGGTTAATTGTCTGGATTTTAATTAGTGTCAATTTAACAGGGTTTTCGTCTTGACATCACTGATGATGTCACTTCCTATTCCTCCTGCACTCCAGTCAATGGAGACGGTTTGTTGGTTGATTCAGGTTAATTGGTCGTTGATGATCATCGCTGACAGTCAACATGTACAACCCTTTCATCATCTACAAGTTATTTTGGCTGACAGGAAATAATCTCGATCATGTTTTAGATTAATAGTATGGGTACGATGTATATTAATTCCTTATCTATTCATATGATAGTGAAAGTGTTCTCTCCATCTCTCCCCAGGTCTCTCTCTCTCTCTCTCAGCGTGGAGGTTCACGGATTCCCTCTGCAGACTTCAGCAGACCTGGAGAGAACGTTCAACTCTTCTGCCACCATCAGAAATCTGAATATAGGGTGATGCTGTGGTACCAGCGTACACCTGGAGAAGCAGCACTGAAACTCATACGAGATCTGTATTATTAGAAAAAAAGCATTTATTTATTTAAGATTGTGCCGGATGAAATCTCTTGAGATGCTCCATCTTGTTTTCAAGAGTGTCCAAATGGCAACAACTAAACAAACCAACAATACCTAGTAACAAGAATACTATGGCAACAACTAAACAAACCAACAATACCTAGTAACAAGAATACTATGGCAACAACTAAACAAACCAACAATACCTAGTAACAAGAATACTATGGCAACAACTAAACAAACCAACAATACCTAGTAACAAGAATACTATGGCAACAACTAAACAAACCAACAATACCTAGTAACAAGAATACTATGGCAACAACTAAACAAACCAACAATACCTAGTAACAAGAATAATATGGCAACAACTAAACAAACCAACAATACCTAGTAACAAGAATAATATGGCAACAACTAAACAAACCAACAATACCTAGTAACAAGAATACTATGGCAACAACTAAACAAACCAACAATACCTAGTAACAAGAATACTATGGCAACAACTAAACAAACCAACAATACCTAGTAACAAGAATACTATGGCAACAACTAAACAAACCAACAATACCTAGTAACAAGAATACTATGGCAACAACTAAACAAACCAACAATACCTAGTAACAAGAATAATATGGCAACTACTGTCTAATAATAATAACAATACAATTATTATAATTAAAATAAAAAAACTTACATTAAAGCAGCAATATGTAACTTTTTGGGCAACCCAACCAAATTCACATAGAAATGTGAGTTATAGATCTGTCATTATCATTGAAAGCAAGTCTAAGAAGCGGTAGATCTGTGCTATGTGCGCTATTTCTATGCTTCCTGTTCTTAAGTTCTGTTTTTGGCTTTTCGCTTTCAGTTTTGTACACCAGTGTCACGGTCGTCTAAGGAGGAGGACCAAAGCGCAGCGTTGAGGGTGAACATATTTATTTAACGAATGATCACACGATCAAAACAACAGACGATAACGTGATGTCTACGGTTTTACACAAACCAAATACGAACAAAAACCCACAACCACAAAGGGAAAGACACAGTTTAAATATGGCTCCCAATCAGAGACAACCAGTACCAGCTGACACTCGTTGCCTCTGATTGGGAGTCACTCAGGCCAACATAGAAATACAAACATAGAACTACACACCCTGGCTCAACATAACAGTGTCCCCAGAGCCAGGGCGTGACAGTACCCCCTAAAGGCGCGGACTCCGACCGCGCCAACTAAATACCACAGGGAGGGACCGGGTGGGCACTCCGCCTTGGCGGCGGATCCGGCTCGGGCCTGATCCCCACTCCCTCTCCAACCCCCCAAAGTACCCCTGGTCCGGTCTGGCCCCGCTGGCCGGAGCTGGACTGCACACTGATGGAGTGGATTGCTCTAGCTCCGGCGTAAAACATCTGACCAGTGCCGAACCAGGCACCAGTGGAACAGGCACGGGCCGTGCCGGACTGACGACGCCCACCACTGGCTTGGTGTGGAGAACAGGCGCGGGCCGCGCCGGGCTGACGAAACGCACCACTGACTTGGTGCGGGGAGCAGGAGCGGGCCGGACCGGGCTGACGAGGCGCACCACTGACTTGGTGGGGGGAGCAGGAACGGGCCGCGCCGGGCTGACGAAACGCACCACTGACTTGGTGCGGGGAGCAGGAGCGGGCCGGACCGGGCTGACGGGCGCACCACCGACTTGGTGCGGGAGCAGGAACGGGCCGAGCTGGGCTGACGAAACGCACCACTGACTTGGTGCGGGGAGCAGGAGCGGGCCGGACCGGGCTGACGAAGCGCACCACTGACTTGGTGCGGGGAGCAGGAATGGGCCGGACCGGGCTGACGACGCGCACCACTGACTTGGTGCGGGGAGCAGGAGCGGGCCGGACCGGGCTGACGAAGCGCACCACTGACTTGGTGCGGGGAGCAGGAACGGGCCGAGCTGGGCTGAGCAACGCACCACTGACTTGGTGCGGGGAGCAGGAGCGGGCCGGACCGGGCTGACGGGCGCACCACTGACTTGGTGCGGGGAGCAGGAATGGGCCGGACCGGGCTGGCGACGCTCACCCCTGGCTTGGTGCGGGGGCAGGAACGGGCCGCGCCGGGCTGACGAAACGCACCACTGACTTGGTGTGGGGAGCAGGAACGGGCCGAGCTGGGCTGACGAAACGCACCACTGACTTGGTGCGGGGAGCAGGAGCGGGCCGGACCGGGCTGACGAAGCGCACCACTGACTTGGTGCGGGGAGCAGGAATGGGCCGGACCGGGCTGGCGACGCTCACCCCTGGCTTGAGTGCGGGGAGCAGGAACGGGCCGCGCCGGGCTGACGAAACGCACCACTGACTTGGTGCGGGGAGCAGGAACGGGCCGCGCCGGGCTGGCCAAACGCACCACTGACTTGGTGCTAGTGGCAGGAACAGGCTGGACCGTACTGGGAACACACACCACTGGCCCTACGTGGGGATCAGGAACAGGCCGGACCGGACTGGCAACACACGCCAGTACCTCTCGCCGTGCCTCTACATCCTCCTTCCCCCTGGTGACCAGTGACTCCCGTAACCTGGCGGCCTCCTCTGCCAACCCGCTGGACCGCTCTACTCGCGGCCTCCTGCTGCCCCGACGTCGTGAGCCCCCTAAAAAATTTCTGGGGGTCTCTCCTCCCCGTGGGCCAGGCCTCTATAGTCCTCGCCCAACTCTCGCTCTTCTGCCTCCAACTCCCGCTATTCAGCTCCTCAATAGGCTTGACCCAGTCAAAGCTCTTCCTCCATTGCTCCCAAGTCCACCCTTTCTGCTCCTCACTAGGCTGCTTGGTCCAGTTCTGGTGGGTTTTTCTGTCACAGTCGTCTAAGGAGGAGGACCAAAGCGCAGCGTTGAGGGTGAACATATTTATTTAACGAATGATCACACGATCAAAAAAAACAGACGATAACGTGATGTCTACGGTTTTACACAAACCAAATACGAACAAAAACCCACAACCACAAAGGGAAAGACACAGTTTAAATATGGCTCCCAATCAGAGACAACCAGTACCAGCTGACACTCGTTGCCTCTGATTGGGAGTCACTCAGGCCAACATAGAAATACAAACATAGAACTACACACCCTGCCTCAACATAACAGTGTCCCCAGAGCGTGACAACCAGCTTCAAACAGTTGAAAATACAATATTTTTTGGGGACCGTTTATTACATTTGGGTTCTGATCCTTTGTTGATATTCATCTCATTGAGGAGAGGCATCAGTTGGTTTCATCTTTCTGACATTAAATGTCACCACCTTCCGGAGACATTTGAAACCCCACCTCTTTAAGGAATACCTGGGATAGGATAAAGTAATCCTTCTACCCCCCAAAAAAAAAAAAAAAAAACTAAAAACTAAAAACATATTGTAAAGTGGTTATCCCACTGGCTATAAGGTGAATGCACCAATTTGTAAGACGCTCTGGATAAGAGCGTCTGCTAAATGACGTAAATGTAAATGTAAATGTCTGATTTGGGGTGTTGATTTCCTGCTTGGTATTGTAAACCAAAATCTTTTGGGGTCCTTAAATTAACGCTTTATCCAATAAATCTTTAAGACTTGGTTAAGAGTAGTGAAGTCCATCACATTAGGACTGCCCTCACACTCTGTCTGTAAGAACATATAAAGTTAAACAGCGTCTTATCTAATTTGCCAGCAAATAGATCTGGGACTGTCAAGACAAGAGAACACATAGGCTGTAAACAAGCCTTCAGCCTTAGTCAGCAAAAGTATTCCTTGAATGAACAAATCTCTGCCTAACCATGAGTTTAACTTGCTGAGACATCCGGGTAAAGATTAAAGTTCTTCAGTCTCTCCTTTTCTTTTGTAATTTTTTTAAAATCCCTAAATAAATTACAGTGTCTTTGACTGGAATAGTGCTTCAGTGATATCAGTACCTTTCAATGCTAAAATGTCACACTTTTTCAAATTCAGATTTAAACCGGCGTTCTTTGAAAAAGTCGTAATTACATCGAGGGCTAGAGGAACTTCCAAATGGCTTTTTTTTTTTTATAGTGGTATCATCTGCCAAATGGGATATCTTAAATTCTCTTTCATCTATCTTAATACCTGTAAAGAAATTCTGGGATACTGGTTAGATGTAAAACCTGAGCTGTCAAGAGGTAGTGGAATGGATCAAACCTTGCCTCACTCCTCTGTTGACTTCCAATCTAGGTGATGTACCATTGGCAAGTTTTACAGACCTATTACTTCCATTGTATAGAGTTCTTATTGATTTAATAACGAAATCTCAAATGTAAAAAAAAAAATGGTAGGGTATCAAAAATTTACTTACGGCTTACTGGCCTTCTGGAAATCTAGAAATAAAACCATCATCAAGTAGTACTACCAAATTAAGATCTCAAATAAGAGTAGCATTAGCTAGCGTACGTTAGCTAACGTCAGTCAAAGATAGAAACGAACAAACAAACATGTTTTCTCTGCTGAAGGCAGCTATCAGTCTAGTAGTGGCTACCATGGCATAAGCTAAATTGATTGACAGTGTGTATACCAAAAAGATAGCTATATGATTTAGCTGATGGCTTTCAGAGATCAATACAGGACTGTAACATTAGCTAGCTAGCTGCCTTACTTAGCTAGTCCAGCTAGGCTAGCAAGTTAGCTAACTTTAGGTTACCTCTAATTGAGAATCTTCCGTTTTGTTGTGAAGGAAAAATAATCAATGGTGTCGCATCACTTCTCAGCTGTCGTTGAAATGGATTCCCAATCAGTTCAGCCTGAAAATCCCTCTGATGACCTTTGGTCACTGCATCATTCTTGATAGCCGCAAGCCACTGGCAGAATCAGGGTGAATCTCTGGTAGGTAGACCAGTGAAACATAACACATTTTCACGCTTGTTTGTAATTAGCACAGCCAGGCACAGAACACTACACGGGCATGATGACAAACATTAGTGAAAAACTTGCCTAGAGAAGTTCTGAGATTACCGTGTCGTTCGAAGTAAAGAACGCCATTATTCAAGTTTGTGGCCACGCCCCTTCTACCTAGCGGGCGATATCAGCATTCGCTGATAATGAACGCTGTACTTTGGGGTTCACCGTGAGCATACGAATACACGGGGAGTCAAAACATCCCGATTCTACCAGTGGAATGAAAATGTGCGAGTTCTAGCTTGTGGTTTGGATAATTTGTGATGTTTATGATAAAAACGTAATGTTGTTAACATAGTAATGACTATATGCCGTGACAGAGCCCGGGTGAAATTCCCCTTTAAAGGCCCCGAACACGGTGCTGTGTATTTCTGTGGTGTTAGTGAAGCACAGTGTTGCAGATTCCTACAAAAACCCTCTCATTCACTGTCTCAGTGGATTATACTGAAGCAACACCTCCCTCACAGCTGCACTGAGGTCTGGATTTGATTCAGTGCCAATATAATAGAATATATCAGTAAAGCTGGCTGTCACGCTGCATTCTGTCATTACATCACTGATGAGGTCACTTCCTGGCCCTCCTCTCCACTCAGTTCAGATGAGATGTCAGTTGGTTTTCAACAATCATTGAGAGTCAACATGTACAAACCTCTGATCGTTATCACTGTCTCACTCTTCTGGATCACAGGTAATTTAGCAACAGTTATTTACTAGTTCCCTCAAATACTTATTAAATATGAACGTGTAACAATGTGTATTAAATCTGTACAATAATTACTTCAAAGGTTTCATGCAAAGTTAAGGAAATGTGGTACAATTGTTTGTTATGTATTGTCAAGTAATATGAATCCTCTCTCTCTCTCTCTGTCTCTCTCTGTGTGTCTCTCTCTCTGTCTCTCTCTCTCTCTGTGTCTCTCTGTCTCTCTCTCTGTGTGTCTGTGTCTCTCTCTCTGTCTCTCTCTCCATCTCTCTCTGTCTCTCTCTCCATCTCTCCCCAGGTGTCTCTCTCAGTAAAGTAGTGTACCAGTCTCCCTCTACACTGCTGGTAGAGCCTAATGCGTCTGTCTCTGTAACACTCAACTGCAGTCATGAAATCACTAACTATGACACTATCCTCTGGTACCAGCGTTCTGTGGGAGACACGGCTCTGAAACTCATTGCATATGTATACTTTACAACGCAGACTGTTGAACCCTCATATAAAGGTTACTTTGACGTGAAAGGAGATGGAAAGAAAGATGCCTTCCTTCATCTCCTCAAACTGAGACAAGCTGAAGACAGTGGGGAGTATTTCTGTGCTGCTAGTTATACACAGTGTTGCAGCATCCCCTTTCTACACTACAAAAACCTCTCTCTCTCTACCTATCAGATCCATCTGGTACTGTATCAAAACACCTGCATTAAACCACATGAACAAACAGACCTTAGTTCAGATACTATCAAAACACCTGCATTAAACCACATGAACTAACAGACCTCTGTTCAAGGAGAAACAGGGGGGAGGGGGAGTTAGAGAGAAAAATAAAAAGGAGACTGCTCTCTCTGTAGTGTTAATAATAATAAGCCATTTAGCAGACGCTTTTATCCAAAGCGACTTACAGTCGTGCGTGCATACATTTTTGTGTATGGGTGGTCCCGGGGATCGAACCCACTACCTTGGCGTTACAAGCGCCGTGCTCTACCAGCTGAGCTACAGAGGACCACAGTCCTGTTGACAGTCACCATGATCCTCACTGTCTGTTTGGTATCACTATGTCTCACAGGTAATATTTTGAGATACCAGACATTTCATTGTCATGGAGGGCATCTGTGTTTGCTAGCAATTGTGTCTAATCTGGATACATGAAAAACCTATTGACAATCAATTCATAGGTCAACTTAGATTCCCATACATTTGATCATCTCCTCTCTTCCTCCTCCTCTTCCACCTCCTCTTCCTCATCATCTTCCTCATCTTCCTCTTCCTCATCTTCTTCATCATCTTCCTCCTCCTCTTCCACCTCCTCTTCCTCCTCCTCTTCCCCTCCTCTTCCTCCTCCTTTCCCACCTCCTCTTTCCTCCTCTTCCTCTCCTCTTCCTCCTCCTCTTCTTCCTCCTCCTCTTCCTCTTCTTCTTCTCATCTTCCTCCTCCTCTTCCTCCTCTTCCTCATCCTCTTCCTCCTCCACTTCCTCCTCTACCTCTCCTTTTCCTCCTCCTCTTCCTCTCATCTTCCTCCTCCTCTTCCTATCCTCCTCTATCTCCTCCACTTCCTCCTCTTCCTCCGCTTCCTCTTCCTCTTCCTCTTCCTCTTCCTATCCTCTTCCTCCTCCTCTTCCTCATCTTCCTCATCATCTTCATCTTCCTCCTCCTCCTCTTCCTCCTCTTCCTCCTCCTCTTCCTCTCCTCTTCCTCTTCCTCTCCTCTTCTTCCTCCACTTCCTCCCCTCCCAGGATTGTGTCAAGGTACCAGAGTTCTCCAGACTCCTGCTGCCTTGGTAACGACCCCCAGGAGACTCTGCTGATCTCTTCTGTTCCCACACTTTAAAGAACTATGATGTCATCCTTTGGTACAGGACAGTACAGTGTATTTCTGTTCTGCCATACTTGACAGTGCAGTCAATCAATCAATCAGATTTTATTTATAAAGCCCTTTTTACATCAGCAGATGTCACAAAGTGCTATACAGAAACCCAGCCTAAAACCCCAAACAGCAAGCAATGCAGATGTAGAAGCACGGTGGCTAGGAAAAACTCCCTAGAAAGGCAGAAACCTAGGAAGAAACCTAGAAAGGAACCAGGATCTGAGGGGTGGCCAGTTCCCTTCTGGCTGTGCCGGGTGGAGATTATAACAGTACATGGCCATTAAGGCCAGATTTTTCTCCAAGATGTTCAAACGTTCATAGATGACCAGCAGGGTAAAATAATAATCACAGTGGTTGTAGAGGTTGCAACAGGTCAGTACATCAGGAGAGGTTGAAATAGCAGGTGCGGTAGAGAGAGAGAATTGAAAACAGCAGGTCTGGCACAAGGTAGCACGTCCGGTGAACAGGTCAGGGTTCCATAGCCGCAGGCAGAAGAGTGGAAACTGGAGCAGCAGCACGACCAGGTGGACTGGGGACAGCCAGGAGTCATCAGGCCAGGTAGTCCTGAGGCATGGTCCTAGGGGCTCAGGTCCTCCGGGAGGGGAGGGAGAGAGGGAGAATTAGAGAAAGCATACTTAAATTCACACCGGACACTGGATAAGACAGGAGAATAACACCAGATATAACAGACTGACCCTAACCCCCGGCACATAGACTATTGCAGCATAGATACTGGAGGCTGAAACAGGGGTGGGTCCGTGGACACTGTGGCCCCGTCCGACGAAACCCCAGACAGGGCCAACCAGGCAGGATATAACCCCACCCACTTTGCCCAAAGCACAGCCCCCCACACCACCAGAGGGAAATCAACAGACCACCAACCTACCACCCTGAGACAAGGCTGAGTATAGCCCACGAAGACCTCCTCCACCGCACGACACGAGGGGGCGACAAACCTGACAGGAAGATCACGTCAGTGACTCAACCCACTCAAGTGATGCACCCCTCCTAGGGACGGCATGGAAAGCACTAGTAAGCCAGTGACTCAGCCCCGTAATAGGGTCAGAGGCAGAGAATCCCAGTGGAGAGAGGGGAGCCGGCCAGGCAGAGACAGCAAGGGTGGTTTGTCGCCTAGGTGCCTTTCCGTTCACCTTCACACCCCCTGGGCCAGACTACACTCAATCATAGGACCTACTGAAGAGACCGAGTCTGCGTCTCTCACATGGATAGGCAGACCATTCCATAAAAATTAGCTCTATAGGAGAAAGCCCTGCCTCCAGCTGTTTGCTTAGAAATTCTAGGGACAATAAGGAGGCCTGCGTCTTGTGGCCGTAGCGTACGTCTAGGTACGGTTCGAGGGGTCTCCAATTTCGGGGGGCACTGTAACAGGAGGGGGTCGAAGTTCCGGAGCGACCCACTAGATGTCATCCTCCGACAACCTTAGGCACCTCCTCACTCGCAGTCTGGACTAATCAGTATCCTATTGGTGTCGCCTGTGTCTACCTGTTCACCTGTGTCTACCTGTTCACCTGTGTATTTATGCCCTCACTTCCCTGTGTTCCCTTGCTCCGTTTTCTCTGCTAGTTTCACTCTGCCAAGCAGTACTAATCAGTGTCTGATCACGAGACGTACGGACAGGTACGTGAGAAGTGTTCTCCCTGTTTATTTATTATTTCAGTCACAGTTAGTATTTCGTATTTTGGCTGTCAGTCTGTTTTTGGAGTCTCCGCCTTTTTTTTCTCGTGTAAAGTCCGTTGTTTTGTATCCTGGCTTCGGGACCATCAGTAAGTCCGTTATTTTGGTTCCTGGCTTCGGGACCATCAGTAAGTCCGTTATTTTGGTTCCTGGCTTCGGGACCATCAGTAATCCGTGGACCATCAGTAAGTCCGTTATTTTGGTTCCTGGCTTCGGGACCATCAGTAAGTCCGTTATTTTGGTTCCTGGCTTCGGGACCATCAGTAAGTCCGTTATTTTGGTTCCTGGCTCGGGACCATCAGTAAGTCCGTTATTTTGGTTCCTGGCTCGGGACCATCAGTAAGTCCGTTATTTTGGTTCCTGGCCGGGACCGCGATTTGGTTCCTGCTTCGGGACCATCAGTAAGTCCGTTATTTTGGTTCCTGGCCGGGACCATCAGTAAGTCCGTTATTTTGGTTCCTGGCTTCGGGACCATCAGTAAGTCCGTTATTTTGTATCCTGGCTTCGGGACCATCAGTAAAGATCCATCTCTGCCTACTGTCTACTGTCAACCCTAACAAGTGGAATGTTATTTAAAAAATTCATAATTGCATAATTAATCAAAATGACTATTTTTTAAAAATGTAAAACATATTACAGCATCCCTGCTGCAATTACAGTATTAAGCTGGCAACTCTGGTTCCAGGATAATGCTGTAAATGTACAGTGAAATTCTCCCTGAAATCTTAATGTAAGAAAAACAATAAATGTTTCCATAAAATGCATTTATTCAAATTGGTAACAACATTAACAACATATTAACAACAGAATTGACAACAACAGTAACAACAGTTAACACACATGTAACCAAATAAGAGCATCTTTACAACACTAATTTAAAAACTAGACTACCTGCCAAGAGTGTGCAAAGCCTATTTGAAGAATCTCAAATGTAAAATATATTTTGATTTGTTTAACACTTTTTTTGGTTACTACATGATTCCATATGTGCTATTTCATAGTTTTGATGTCTTCACTAGTATTCAACAATGTAGAAAATAGTAAAAATAAAGAAAAATGAATGAATGAATGAGTAGGTGTTCTAAAACGTTGGACCGGTAGTGTACATTGTGTGCCAGTGTGTGTGTGTGGGATGTTGGGGGACAAAGAGAGACAACGAGAGAGAGAGGGAGGGAGGGGAGATGGAGTTAAAATTGGGATTGGGTACAATCCTAGCGCTATGATCAGGGGCCACTCTATTTGGGGGTAAAGGGGGGTTCAGAGGGGGTAAAGGGGGGTTCAGAGGGGGTGAGAACACACTACGGGACAGTTTGGGCAGGAGCGCATCCAAGAGAGAGAAGTCAGCGCAGCATCAGGTGTTCCTCGTGGAGCTCCGTAGCAAACCTTCTCAGCCCTAGGCCAAGCATAAAGAATAGGATGAGAGACAGAGAGCACCGTGGGTAAAAAGACAGGAGACATATCCAAGTCGTGTGTGTGTGTACTTACCTCGCTAGAGGTCTCCATTCAAAACTCAGTGAGCTCTTGGAAGAATGGGGCTAAGAACAGTTGGCTTCCCTCTGGGTCACCTTGTCCCATCTTCAGGGTTCATATTGGGTTGATTGGAACCAGGAAGCTGTACAGCCATATATCCAATATAGTTTATGAAATCAATGGAGGCGTTGTACAAATACAAATCAGACAGCTAGATACACCTACTGTACTTCTAAATATAAATAATATATATATATATATATATATATATATATATATATATATATATATTTATATAGTAATTTATCATAATATATGATAAAACATTGCTATAGCTATAAAATATAATATAAGATTATTTTACCAGACTCACAACATTTTCCTTCCTTTCTGTGCCACCAAATGTTTGCTTACTAGTAACAGGTTTAGCTAATACTGGAACATTCTGGAACAATGTTGTTTAAATTAAAGAAATGGTTAGCGGGGAGAGGCTATACGGACACTCCTTGCCTGCAAAACAATGACGTACAGTTGACATCGGAAGTTTACATACACTCAGGTTGGAGTCATTAAAACTTGTTTTTCAACCACTCCACAATTTTCTTGTTAACAAACTATAGTTTTGGCAAGTCGGTTAGGACATCTACTTTGGGCATGACACAAGTAATTTTTCCAACAATTGTTTACAGACAGATTATTTCACTTATAATTCACTGTATCACAATTCCATTGGGTCAGAAGTTGACATACACTAAGTTGACTGTGCCTTTAAACAGCTTGGAAAATTCCAGAAAATTATGTCATGGCTTTAGAAGCTTCTGATATGCTAATTGACATCATTTGAGTCAATTGGAGGTGTACCTGTGGATGTATTTCAAGGCCTACCTTCAAACTCAGTGCCTCTTTGCTTGACATCATGGGAAAATCAAAAGAAATCAGCTAAGACCTCAGAAAAAAAATTGTAGACCTCCACAAGTCTGGTTCATCCTTGGGAGCAATTTCCAAACGCCTGAAGGTACCACGTTCATCTGTACAAACAATAGTACGCAAGTATAAACACCATGGGACCACGCAGCCATCATACCGCTCAGGAATGAGATGCGTTCTGTCTCCTAGAGATTAACGTACTTTGGTGCGAAAAGTGCAAATTAATCCCAGAACAACAGCAAAGGACCTTGTGAAGATGCTGGAGGAAACAGGTACAAAAGTATCTATATCCACAGTAAAACTAGTCCTATATTGACATAACCTGAAAGGCCGCTCAGCAAGGAAGAAGCCACTGCTCCAAAACCGCCAAAAAAAAGGCAGACTACGGTTTGCAACTGAACATGGTAATGACCATCGTTATGTTTGGAGGAAAAAGGGTGGGCTTGCAAGCCGAAGAACACCATCCCAACCGTGAAGCACGGGGGGTGGCAGCATCATGCTGTAGGGGTGCTTTTCTCCAGGAGGGACTGGTGCACTTCACAAAATAGATGGCATCATGAGGAAGGAAAAATATGTGGATATATTGAAGCAACATCTCAAGACATCAATCAGGAAGTTAAAGCTTGGTCGCAAAATGGGTCTTCCAAATGGACAATGACCCCAAGCATACATCCAAAGTTGTGGCAAAATGGCTTAAGGACAACAAAGTCAAGGTATTGGAGTGGCCATCACAAAGCCCTGACCTCAATCCTATAGAAAATGTGTGGGCAGAACTGAAAAAGCGTGTGCGAGCAAGGAGGCCTACAAACCTGACTCAGTTACACCAGCTCTGTCAGGAGGAATGGGCCAAAATTCACCCAACTTATTGTGGGAAGCTTGTGGAAGGCTACCCGAAACGTTTGACCCAAGTTAAACAATTTAAAGGCAATGCTACCAAATACTAATTGAGTGTATGTAAACTTCTGACCCACTGGGAATGTGATGAAAGAAATAAAAGCTGAAATAAATCATTCTCTCTACTATTATTCTGATATTTCACATTCTTAAAATAAAGTGGTGATCCTAACTGACCTAAGACTGGTAATTTTACAAGGATTAAATGTCAGGAATTGTGAAAAACTGAGTTTAAATGTATTTGGCTAAGGTGTATGTAAACTTCTGACTTCAACTGTTTGTCGTGTAGCTGAGAGCGGAGTGAACCGAGTCACACAGGGTTGTGACTGGTTGTGACAGCTAAGGAGGACACTGTGTTGTGACTGGTTGTGACAGCTAAGGAGGACACTGGGTTGTGACTGGTTGTGACAGCTAAGGAGGACACTGTGTTGTGACTGGTTGTGACAGCTAAGGAGGACACTGGGTTGTGACTGGTTGTGACAGCTAAGGAGGACACTGGGTTGTGACTGGTTGTGACAGCTAAGGAGGACACTGGGTTGTGACTGGTTGTGACAGCTAAGGAGGACACTGGGTGGTGACAGCTAAGGAGGACACTGGGTGGTGACAGCTAAGGAGGACACTGTGGTGTTACCGTTTATGCTCTCCCCATCACGGTGACATCTAGATGGCCAATATTAGTTATATCTTGTGTTGGCTGCTATCCTACTTGAAATATCATACTGGGAGGAATGCCCACGTTACTAGCTACCGCCGGTGACACTGTGGTACAGCTGCCCATTGGCAAGCACCTACGGTCAGCAGGCACCTCGATACAACACCGGTGCACTGGTCATTCGCATTGGCTTTAGCAGCTCGCGAGTACCGGTAGTTTAATGGCTCACGACAAGGTTTATGTGTAAAATGCGGCCCGTCAATCCACCCAAAAACTTTGCGCCGGTAATATGGTTCAAATCTTTGAACTGCTAGTATTTATTTGAACTGCTAGCTCGAACAAGCCATAACGGTCACGAATCTGCGCTCAGTTTATTCTCTATGGCACTCAGAGGCTGTGGCACATCAAGCCTATCGTCACAACAATTATTATCTGGGTGATTTTTTTCTAGGTCAAACAGATATTTACAATCAATTTAGAGCAGACTGAAATGGCTTGCATCAACTTGCGCTAGCTAACTAGCTAACTAGGTTAGCTAAGAAAACGTGCACTGCTTGAGGCGTCACTACAGACCCGGGTTCGATCCCAGGCTGTGTCACAACCGGCCGTGACCGGGAATCCCATAGGGAGGTGCACAATTGGCCCAGCGTCGTCTGGGTTAGGGGAGGGTGTGGCCCAGCGTCGTCCGGGTTAGGGGAGGGTTTGGCCCAGCGTCGTCCGGGTTAGGGGAGGGTTTGGCCCAGCGTCGTCTGGGTTAGGGGAGGGTTGGGCCCAGCGTCGTTAGGGGAGGGTTTGGCCCAGCGTCATCTGGGTTAGGGGAGGGTTTGGCCCAGCGTCGTCCGGGTTAGGGGAGTGTTTGGCCCAGCGTCGTCCGGGTTAGGGGAGGGTTTGGCCAGGGGGGGATTTACTTGGCTCATCGCGCTCTAGAGACTCCTTGTGGCGGGCCGGGCTCCTGCAGGCTGACTTCGGTCGTCAGTTGACACATTGGTGCAGCTGGCTTCCGGGTTAAGCGGGCGGGTGTTAAGAAGCGCGGTTTGGTGGGTCATGTTTCGGAGGACGCATGACTCGACCTTCGCCTCCTGAGGTCATTGGGGAGTTGCAGCGATGAGACAGGATCAAAATTGGGGAGAAAAAGGGAGTAAAAATAAGAAATACAGTATGTTAGAGTAATTTTTACTTCCTATTACAGTTAATAACAGTATTTTTTCAGCATTTTACCCATAATGTAGTGCAATCTACAGCATTAATGCTCTAAAACAGATTTATGGTATTTTACTGTGCATTCTATAGTGTTTTACTGTTGAGATTACAGCAAAGTCTTACTGTGAGTAGAGCACAATGAAGCAGCTACACGCTTCACACTACACGCTTACACGCTACACGCTACACAAAACAAAACAAAACCCCTCC
This sequence comes from Coregonus clupeaformis, assembly GCF_020615455.1. Taxonomy (NCBI): domain Eukaryota; kingdom Metazoa; phylum Chordata; class Actinopteri; order Salmoniformes; family Salmonidae; genus Coregonus; species Coregonus clupeaformis. The sequence continues at coordinate 184,312 of NW_025534317.1, forward strand.
CCTCCTCTACACAAAACTCCTCCCTTCCCTCTATACTACACACAAAATAAAACCCATCCCTCTACACTACACACAAAACCCCTCCCTTTTAACAAAACTCCTCCCCTCCCTCTACACTGCACTACACACAAAATAAAACCCCTCCCCTCCCTCCACACAAAACTCCTCCCCTCCCTCTACACTACACTACACACAAAATAAAACCCCTCCCCTCCCTCTTAACAAAACTCCTCCCCTCCCTCTACACTCCACTCAAAACAAAACCCCTCCTTTACACAAAACCCCTCCCTTCCCTCTACACTACACACAGAACCACTCCCCTCCCCTGCCACATGTCCTGCCCACCTGCAGTACAGAACCCCTCCCCTCCCCTGCCACATGTCCTGCCCACCTGCAGGACAGAACCCCTGATATGAGACTGATAGACGTTGTCACTGAACAGTAAACTATAGTCAGAACAACAATTCTAGTGAATACGAATTGAGTCCTATTCTCAAAACTGAAATCAGCGTTCTCATTTTGCTTGCGAATAGTCAACATGTTCAATGTATTCATCACCTTCATCGTTCCACTCTCCTTGTTCATAGGCTTCATTTATACAAGCAGCCCAATTTTATATTATTTTTTCCCAAATCAGATCAGATCTTTTGCCAGTAATTGGGCAAGAGATCAGAATTGGATTTTACATTTAGCAGACGCTCTTATCCAGAGCGACTTACTGTTAGTGAGTGCATACGAGCCCACGAAGATCTCCTCCACCGCACGAGCCCGACGGGGGTGCAAAACCGGACAGGAAAATCACTTTAGTGACTAATCCCACTCAAGTGATGCACCCATCCTAGGGACAGCATGGAAGAGCACTAGTAAGCCAGTGACTCAGCCCCCGTAACAGGGTCAGAGGCAGAGGATCCCAGTGGAGAGAGGGGAGCCGGCCAGGCAGAGACAGCAAGGGCGGTTCGTCGCTCCAGTGCCTTGCCGTTCACCTTGTCACCCCTGGGCCAACTACACTCAATCATAGGACCTACTGAAGAGATGAGTCTTCAGTAAAGACTTAAAAGGTCAAGACAGAGTCTGCGTCTCTCACATGGATAAGCAGACCATTCAATAATAATTGAGCTCTATAGTAGAAAGCCCTGCCTCCAGCTGTTTGCTTAGAAATTCTAGGGACAATAAGGAGGCCTGCGTCTTGTGACCGTAGCGACGTGTAGGTATGTACGGCAGGACCAAATAGGAGAGATAGGTAGGGGCAAGCCCATGTAATGTTTGTAGGTTAGCAGTAAAACCTTGAAATCAGCCCTAGCCTTAACAGGAAGCCAGAGGCTAGCACTGGAGTAATATGATCACATTCTTTGGTTCTAGTCAAGATTCTAGCAGCCGTGTTTAGCACTAACTGACGTTTATTTAGTGCTTTATCTGGGTAGCCGGAGAGTATAGCATTGCAGTAGTCTAATCTAGAAGCGACAAAAGCATGGATTAGCTTTTCTGCATCATTTTTGGACAAAACGTTTCATATTTTTGCAATGTTACGAAGATTGAAAAAACTGTCCTTTAAATATTCTTGATATGTTCGTCAAAAGCGAGATCAGGGTCCAGAGTAACGTCGAGGTCCTTCACAGTTTTTTTGGAGATGACTGTACAACCATCAAGATGAATTGTCAGATCCAACAGCAGATCTCTTTGTTTCTTGGGACCTAGAACTAGCATGTCTGTTTTGTCCGAGTTTAAAAGTAAAACATTTGCCCCCATCCACTTCCTTATGTCTGAAACACAGGCTTCCAGGGTAGGCAATTTTGGGGCTTCACCATGTTTCAACGAAATGTACAGCTGTGTGTCGTCCGCATAGCAGTGAAAGTTGACATTGGTTATATGGTGAAAACAATAGTGGTCCTAAAACGGAACACAGAAACTTGTCCGTAGAGCTCCGAGACAGGATTGTGTCGAGGCACAGATCTGGGGAAGGGTACCAAAACATTTCTGCAGCACTGAAGGTCCCCAAGAACACAGTGGCCTCCATCATTCTTAAATGGAAGAAGTTTGGAACCACCAAGACTCTTCCTAGAGCTGGCCGCCCGGCCAAACTGAGCAATCGGGGGAGAAGGGCCTTGGTCAGGGAGGTGACCAAGAACCCGATGGTCACTCTGACAGAGCTCTAGAGTTCCTCTGTGGAGATGGGAGAACCTTCCGAAGGACAACCATCTCTGCAGCAGTCCACCAATCAGGCCTTTATGGTAGAGTGGCCAGACGGATGCCACTCCTCAGTAAAAGGCACATGACAGCCCGCTTGGAGTTTGCCAAATGGCACCTAAAGAGTCTCTGACCATGAGAAACTAGATTATCTGGTCTGATGAAACCAAGATTGAACTCTTTGGCCTGAATGCCAAGCGTCACGTCTGGAGGAAACCTGGCACCATCCCTACGGTGAAGCATGGTGGTGGCAGCATCATGCTGTGGGGATGTTTTTCAGCGGCAGGGACTGGGAGACTAGTCAGGATCGAGGGAAAGATGAACGGAGCAAAGTACAGAGAGATCCTTGATGAAAACCTGCTCCAGAGCGCTCAGGACCTCAGACTGGGGCGAAGGTTCACCTTCCAACAGGACAACGACACTAAGCACACAGCCAAGACAACGCAGGAGTGGCTTCGTGACAAGTCTCTGAATGTCCTTGAGTGGCCCAGCCAGATCCAGGACTTGAACCCGATCGAACATCTCTGGAGAGACCTGAAAATAGCTGTGCAGTGACACTCCCCATTCAACCTGACAGAGCTTGAGAGGATCTGCAGAGAAGAATGGGAAAAACTCCCCAAATACAGGTCTGCCAATCTTGTAGCGTCATACCCAAGAAGACTCAAGGCTGTAATCACTGCCAAAGGTACTTCAACAAAGTACTGAGGAAACTGTCTGAATACTTATGTAAATGTTATATTTAAGTTTTTAGTTTTTAATAAATGTGCAAACATGTCTAAAAACCTGTTTTTGCTTTGTCATTATGGGGTTATTGTGTGTAGATCGATGAGGGGAAAAAAATATATATATAATCCATTTTAGAATAAGGCTGTAACATAACAAAATGTGGAAAAAGGCAAGGGGTCTGAATACTTTCCCGAATGCACTGTATATGGAGAATGTTAAATGACAAAAATATGGGGTTAAATACATATCTCTCAGATATAGGAGACACACTTCAGAATAAACTTCCTTATGATATTTTTTGGGGACTAGCTGTTGTTCCATGTAGTGAATCTGTTATTCAATGGGCTCATATGGGCTAATAGCAGTACGGCCAAAACAATTTTTTCATCAAATAATTTGTTTATATACTTTTGAGAAACTTCAAGGGTTCTTAGAATTCTACATCAAATAGCTAAATGATCCTTGGTATGACCTTCTTAATACAATTCCATATAGTTTAGTAGTCCCCCCCTTAGAAGACCCCTTCCCTCCCCTGGCTTAGACAGGGCTTAGACTCTGATGGGTTAATAGCTGATTCTAAGATTTGTAATTGATCATGTATATGTTTTTGCTGTTTGTTATACAGCGGGTTATCCATATCTCCGTTTTGGATAGATAACTCTTCGTGTTGTTGTTTGTTTAGTGTGTTCCAATTTTCTTCAATTACATTGAGCTGATTTCTGATGTGCTGTTACTTCTTTTTCCGTAGTGTATTTCTGTACTGTTTTAGTGATTCACCATAGTGAAGGCGTAGGCTCAGGTTTTCTGGGTCTCTATGTTTTTGGTTAGATAGGTTTCTCAATTTCTTTCTTAGGTTTTTGCATTCTTCATCAAACCATTTGTCATTGTTCCTTTTCTTAGGTTGTTGTCTTGTTTGATAGGGAAGCTGAAAGGAGAAATATACTGTTTAAGCTTTCTACTGCCACGTTTACACCTTAATTTACACCTTAATTATTGCAGTGAAATGTTTTGTCTAGGAAGTTGTCTAAAAGGGATTGAATTTGTTGTTGCCCAATTGTTTTGTGGTAGGTTTCTACACTACTTTCCTTCCATCTATAGCATTTCTTAATATTGTGTAGTTCCTTTGGCTTTGATGCCTCATGATTGAGTAATGCTCTGTTCAAGTAGACTGTGATTTTGCTGTGATCTGATAGGGGTGTCAGTGGGTTAAATGTGAACGCTCTGAGAGGCTGTGGGTTGAGGTCAGTGATAAAGTAATCCACAGTACTACTGCCAAGGGATGAGCTATAGGTGTACCTACCATAGGAGTCTCCTCGAAGCCTACCATTGTCTGTGTACAGACCCAGCGTGCGACAGAGTTGCAGGAGTTGTGATCTGTTTTTGTTGGTTGTTTTGTCATAGTTGTGTCTAGGGGGGCATATTTGGGAGGGAATACTGTCACCTCCAGGTAGGTGTTAGTCCCCTTGTGTGCTGAGAGTGTCAGGTTCTTGTCCAGTTCTGGCATTTAGGTCGCCACAGACTAGTACATGTCCCTGGGCCTGGAAATGGTTGATCTCCCCCTCTAGGATGGAGAAGCTGTCATCGTTAAAGTATGGGGATTCTATTGGGAGGATATAGGTAGCACACATGAGGACTTTTTTCTCTGTTGAGTGATCGTATGTACATACCCCAACCAGAAGCCATGGATTACAGGCAACATCCGCACTGAGCTAAAGGGTAGAGCTGCCGCTTTCAAGGAGCGGGACTCTAACCCGTACGCTTATAAGAAATCCCGCTATGCCCTCCGACGAACCATCAAACAGGCAAAGAGTCAATACAGGACTAAGATTGAATCATACTACACCGGCTCTGACGCTCGTCGGATGTGGCAGGGCTTGAAAACTATTACAGACTACAAAGGGAAGCACAGCCGCGAGCTGCCCAGTGACACAAGAATTCCAGACGAGCTAAATCACTTCTATGCTCGCTCGAGGCAAGCAACACTGAAGCATGCATGAGAGCACCAGCTTTTCCGGATGACTATGTGATCACGCTCTCCGTAGCCAATGTGAGTAAGACTTTTAAACAGGTAAACATTCACAAGGCCGCAGGGCCAGATGGATTACCAGGACGTGTACTCTGAGCATGTGCTGACCAACTGGCAAGTGTCTTCCCTAAAATTTTCAACATGTCCCTGACTGAGTCTGTAATACCAACATGTTTCAAGCAGACCACCATAGTCCCCGTGCCCAAGGACACTAAGATAACCTGCCTAAATGACTACCGACCAGTAGCACTGACGTATGTAGCCGTGAAGTGCTTTGAAAGGCTGGTCATGGCTCACATCAACACCATTATCCCAGAAACCCTAGACCCACTCCAATTTGCATACCACCCCAACAGATCCACAGATGATGCTATCTCTATTGCACTCCACACTGCCCTTTCCCACATGGACAAGAGGAACACCTACGTGAGAATGCTGTTCATTGACTACAGCTCAGCATTCAACACCATAGTGAGCGGCAGGTAGCTTAGTGGGTAAGAGCGTTGTGCCAGTAACCGAAAGGTCGCTGGTTCTAATCCCTGAGCCGACTAGGTGAAAAATCTGTCGATGTGCCCTTAAGCAAGGCACTTAACCCTAATTGCTCATGTAAGTCGCTCTGGATAAGAGCATCTGCTAAATGACTAAAATGTAAAAATGTAATAGTGCCCTCAAAGCTCATGGGACTAAACACCATCATTAAGTTTGCCAATGACACAACAGTGGTAGGCCTGATCACCAACAACGATGAGACAG